>NW_019263611.1:236960-366980 GCF_002742605.1 Olea europaea var. sylvestris | reverse complement strand
TTGGATGATATTAAGAGTGATATTTTATGTTTCCATAGTTTATAATGCCTCATCTCTTTCAAATCAATTGTTTGCTATTGAGATCTTGACTGGAAATAATTATGTGAGATGAAAACGAGACGTAGAAATAGCACTTGATCTTTTAGGCTTGGATTTTGCATTGGAGAAAAAGTTTGAGAAACCCACAGATAAGAGTACCATTAAATATGTAGCCGAGCATAAAAAGTGGAAAAGGGCTAACAAACTCTGTTTGAAAATCATTAAGCGATCCATATCGGATTCCATTCTAGTTGCCATCCCCGATAATAAAAATGTCAAAAGTTATATGGATGTCATAGGAGAAAAATTTATTGAGTCTGATAAAGGCGAAACTAGGGATCTGATGGATAAATTGATGAGAATGAAATATGATGGTACAAGTGGTGTTAGGGAGCATGTCATGAAAATGATAAATATATCATCTAAGCTAAAGGCTCTTGACATTCCCATTGCGGAGCCTTTCATGGTCTATCATGTTTTGAATAGCCTTCCTAGCAAGTTTAATCAGTTTAAGGTTGCTTACAATACTCAGCGGAATAAATGAAATTTGAATGACCTCATAGCAGTGTGTGCCCAAGAAGAGTATAGGATACGCCGTGAAACTGTGCAATTAGCTTTTCAGCAATCATAGAATAAGGGGCCTTTTCATAATCATAAACCTAAGTTTCGTAAGGGTAATAAGTTCCACCAGAATCAACAGAATAAAAAATTTTAGTGGTCCCAAAGGAGTTGTAAAGAAAAATGATCAATGCAAGTTCTGTAAAAAGAAGGGTCACTAGCAGAAAGAATGTTTTAAGTTCAAGACTTGATTGGAAAAGAAGAATAGTTCTCTAAGTACTCCCTTCGCCTTAGTTTGTTTTGAGTCTTGTTTAGTAGATGTGCCTTTGAATTCTTGGTGGTTAAACTCGAGAGCTAGTATTCATATTGCGAATTCCTTACAGGGGTTTACAAGCAAACGGAGGCCAAGTGAAAATGAAGTAAGCTTGAGCGTTGCAAATGGAGCTCAAGTGAATGTTGAGTTTATAGGAGTAGTGAAGTTGATTTTAGAGTCTGGTTTTTATCTTGTTTTGAAAATACAGTTTATGTATTGCAAATGAGACGAGATTTAATTTCTATATTAAAACTTGATGCTTGTGGTTTTACGTTTAATTTTGGTAATGGAATGGTTTAATTATTTAATGATTCTTGTTTGATCGGGAATGACATTTTACGTGATGATTTATATAAATTATCTTTGGTTCTTCTTGGTGATGTCTCATGTGTTACAAATGTATCAAAAAAAGGGCTTTAATTCGTGAATCATCCTCTATGTTGTAGCATAAGCGTTTGGGTCATATTTCTAAGGATAGAATGGAAAGATTATTAAAAGATGAGATACTTCCCTCTTTAGACTTCTCTAATTTTGAAACTTGTGTGGATTGTATAAGAGGAAGCTAACTAAATCTACAATGAAGGGTTCAACTAGGAGTAATGGAATTTTAGACTTGATACACACTGATATCAGTGGACCTTTGCCTTCCACTATACGTGGGAATAAATATTTCATAACTTTCATTGATGATTTCTCACGATATGGATATGTTTACTTGATTAACGATAAATCGTATGTTCTTGAGAAATTCAAAGTTTTCAAACTGGAAGTAGAGAAACAATGGGGAAAAAGTATCAAAGTCTTAAGGTTTGATCGTAATGGTGAGTACTATGGGAAATATGATGAGTCTGATCAAAATATGGGCGATTTTGCAAATTTTTTACAAGAATGTGGAATAGTGCTCCCAATACACCATGTCAGAGATGCCTGAGCAGAATGTTGTTTCTAAAAGATGCAATTGAACTCTAAAAGATATGATTAGAAGTATGATGAGTAGAACAAATTTGCTCGAATATTTGTAGGGTAAAGCTTCGAAAACTGCTATGTATATTTTGAACCAGGTTCTAAGTAAAACTGTTGCAAAGACATTTTTTGAATTATGGACAGGACGTAAGTCAAGTTTGGTTCACTTTAAGGTTTGGGGATGTCCAGCTAAAGTTAGGATTTATAATCCATTTGAAAAGAAATTAGACCCTAAGTCAACTCCTGGCTACTTTATTGGGTATCCGGATAGATCAAAGGGATATAAGTTTTACTGTCTAAATCGTGGCACTAGAATTGTGGAGTCTATTATTGCTAAGTTTCTGGAGAACGATTTTGGAGATAGTGGGAGTTCCACGTTGAGAGAAATTCTTATTGAACCTAATGAAGTTGTTGTTCCAGTTCTTGTTATACAGGAAAGAGTTGGTTCTCAACCAATTGAAGTTGTTAATGAAGAACCGAAAAACCAGGAGAAATCTCCAATTCCTCAAACAACAATTGAATCGGTTCCTGAGCCACAAGTTAGGAGATCACAAAGGATATCTGCATTGCTCAGTGATTATATTACATATTTATTGGAGAGTGATTTTAATATTGGGCATATTGTTGATCCTGTAACTTATAACCAAGCATTAACAAGTTTTGAGGCAGATAAATGGATAGCTGCCATGGAAGATGAAATGATTCCATGGAAAGGAATAAAATTCGGGATCTTATTGAACTTTCTCCAGATACTAAGGCTGTAGATAACAAGTGAATTTTCAAAAGTAAATTAGATTCAAAAGGAAATGTTGAACGAAAGAAAGCAAGATTAGTTACAAAAGGTTTTACTCAGTGAGAAGGCATTGATTATGTTGAAACCTTCTCCCCTGTTTCATCAAAAGATTCTTTCGAATTATCATGGCTTTTGTGGCACACTACGATTTGGAGCTTTATCAAATGGATGTTAAGACAGCATTCTTGAATGGAGATCTTTCTAAAATGGTTTATATAAAACAACCTGAAGGTTTTGTTGTGAAAGGAAAAAAAAAACTTGGTGTGTAAGTTAAACAAATCCTTTTATGCTCTCAAGCAAGCATCTCAACAATGGTATTTGAAGTTTGATGAGGTTGTGACCTCTCTTGGTTTTGTTAAAAATACTATTGATCAATGCATTTATCTCAAAACTAGTGGGAGAAATTTTATTTTCCTTGTACTGTATGTTGATGACATTCTTCTTGCTACCAGTAACTTATGGCTGCTTCATGAGACAAAGAAAATATTGTCTACTAATTTTGAGATGAAAGATCTTGGAGAAGCTTCCTATGTACTTGGCATTGAAATACATCGTGATAGAAATCGTGGCTTATTGGAACTTTCTTAGAAAGCTTATATACGATGTGTTCTAGAAAGGTTTAATATGTAAAACTGTGCACCTGGTGATGTATCTATCATAAAAGGAGATAAGTTTAACAAAACTCAATGTCCAAGGAATGAGCTAGAAAGGGAGTCTATGAAGATGATTCCATATGCTAGTGCTGTGGAGAGCTTGATGTATGCTCAATTTTGCACTAGACCGGATATAGCCTACGCATTAAGTGTCCTCAGCAGATTTCAGTCTAATCCAGGACAAGAGCATCGGAAAGCAACTAAGAAAGTTTTGAGATATTTGAAGAAAACTGAAAGTTATATACTTACATTCCAGCGTACAAATAATCTTAAGGTGGTAGAATATTCAGATTCTAATTTTGCTAGATGTTAAGATGATTTGAAATCAACCTCAGGTTATATTTTCACATTAGCTGGTGGTGCTATTTCTTGGAAAAGTGCTAAACTGACTCTAGTTGCATCTTCTACTATGCAAGCTGAATTTGTGGATTGTTATGGGGCTACAGTCCAAGCCGTTTGGTTAAGGAATTTTATCTCTGGCTTGAAAGTTGTTGATTCCATTTCAAGACCGATCACCATCTACTGTGATAACAGTGCAGCAGTGTTCTTTTCAAAGAATAATTAAAGTTCTGGTGGATCAAAACATATTGATATTAAATATTTGGTTGTTAGAGACAGAGTCAAAGAAGGGTAGATGAAAATAGAGCATATCAATACAGAGGCAATGATTAAAGATCCCTTGACTAAAGGACTCGTTCCAAAAGTCTTTCAAGACACATGTTACTAATATGGGTATTGTGGAAATATTTGATATTTTTGGTTAGTGGGAGTTATTTATGTAAAGAACTATGTTTTAGGTTTGATCCCTTTGCGGGGTACGTAGGCAACCCATATGTTTTCGGGTACAGGCCCTTCTGATAATAAAATATTTTTTCCCTATCCATGGACTATTTTGAACATGCATTTAACTTATATCTTTTTATTATAATATTATTGTGATATGACAAGTAAAGACATAAGATGAGTCTCTTTTGAAGACATGTGGCTTCATTTTGATCAGAATCATTATGAGGACCGATATGTAGGGATGTCAAGCTCGGCTTGTGAAAATGGGACTCGTAAAATCATGAGGTTGAGCATGAGCCGAACGGGCCTCCTTGGGAGGCAAGGCGAGTCGGCTCGCCTCGTTCGTTTGAACGAGCCACGAAAGTTAAGTGACCAAATGGTCATTAAATTTTTTCAGTGATCGTTTCGATCACTGAAATAAATTTTTTTTTATTTCCCCCCTTCTACTATAAATACCTCTTTCCCCAATTTTTTTTTTCATATCGATTGCTTCTCCAAGTCTCCAACTCTCTCAATTCTCTTTTATTATATCAATTATCGAGTTTTTACTCTCTTGTGCTGAAAAATATACAATATCAATTCAATTTTTACAGTTTATTAGTTACAATTTCAATTTATCTAATTCTCAATTCTCACAATCTCACTATATTTATATTTTTCTAGTTAAGATTTCATCATAAACAATCAAACAAATGGATTAACGCTCATTTGTTGAAAGCTTGTGCGATACAGGATGTGAGCCACATCATGACGAATCGCCTAGGACGTTACAAAGTCAATTTCCAAATGAATTTGTCGGTCTAAATGACCTATTGATACCTGAAGATGTTCACATTCATGATCAGGGAAGCCACAATCCAATTGATTTGGATGATATTAACGTTCTCGAAGCAGAACATGAGGATGAAGATGCTGAATTAAACATTTCAGATGCGAAGGGAAAGCGAAAATGCCAAAAAACAAGCAAAATATTGGAATCACTTTAAGTTGATTTCAACAGAAAAAGTCGTCGACAGCCTTGCAGAATCTAAAGCAGTATGTAAATACTGCCAACAAAGATTTACGCGGCAAAAAGGAATTGGTACCACCCATCTCAACCGCCACTATAAAGCATGTGTAGCCAGACATGGACTTCTTCCAACTGGTTAAACACAATTGCAATTTGGCAGTCCAGGCGTCCGTTCTATAACTTCACCCCTATCCACGTGGGTGTATACGGAGGACAATACTCGAACCGGAATGGTGAAATTTGTTGCCGCCATTGAGTTGCCTTTGGCTATTGCAGACAACCAACACTTCGTCTCGTTCGTAAAAGAATATCTAAAATCGAGGTACATTGGGGTAAGTCGAAACATTCTTCGTGTCGATACAATAAATTATTTCAATAATTCAAAACAACAATTAATTATGAATTTGCAACAATATGGGGGTGTTATATCTTTAACTTTTGATATATGGGAAGGGGTTAATAAAAGAGCATATATAGCTACAACCGCATACTATATAGACCCACTTTGGTGCATGTATAAGAAAATTATTGCTTTTAGAATTATTGAGTTTTCTCACAATGCTAATAACATATATAATGCTATTATCAGTATTATTAGAGAATATCATTGTGAGACTAAAATTTGATCTTTTATTTTTGATAATGCTAGTGTTAATAAGGTAGTCATCGATAAATTGTGTAGGACACTTCAACCTGATTTTGGTGGATATTTTTTTCATATTCGTTGTGTGTGTCATATCTTGAATTTAATTGTGCAAGATGATTTAAAACATATAAAAGATGAATTTCAAAGGATTAGAAATGCATTAGTATATATTATGATCTCTCCTAGTAGAAAACAAGCATTTGAAGATTTTTGTGTCGAACTAGGGACGACGACTGTTAAAACATTTGTTAGCGACATAGGCCATAGATGGAACTCTACTTACTTGCTATTAAAGTCATGTGAAGGTTTCTAAAATTTAATAACTGACTTTTATAACAATAGACACGTTAGAAGTGACGACGATGGTATGTTAAATGAATCCGATTGGATTTTAGCTTTGAAAGTAGAACGATTTTTGACATCTTTTTATGAGACCACAAAGATTTTATTCGGCGTTTATTATCCCACAAGCTGTATGGTTCTTGAACGCCTTTGTATAATTGCAAGAACATTCCATAAATATAAAAATGATCCTCATTTTGGTGAAATTATAATTGCTAAGGAATTAAAGTTTAGAAAATATTAGGAAGAACTGCTTATATTATTTCCTTTAGCATGCGCAATGGACCCCCGATATAATATTTCGGGAACTAAATACGTAATCGATCAAATCAATAAAGTTTTAATACTTGATACACCTATCACCTATAAGAATTTAGAGCAAACATTATGTGGAATGTATGATTTATATGTGGAAAGAATGGATGCGAATGTTAGTCGAGTACTCTCTGCACCTACTCCTTCTGCTGAAAATGAAGAAGATGATGCCGAAATAATGAATTTATTTCAAGGCATTAATACATTTAGATATGATGCAAATTGCAATGTGTTCATTTAGTGCCTGTCATCTACATTTGAATCTCATCAAACATCGACCGAAACTCAAAATGAAATGTCTGCCGAATTAATTGATTACTTCAATCATAATACGTCAACAGATAAAACAATTAAAAAAAGTTCAGAATAAGTAATTGAATTCTGGCGAAAGTATGAAAGACGTTGGTCAATTGTTTCTGCAATTGCGAAAGATCTGCTGACACCTTCGATTAGCACTGTTGCTTCGGAGTCTGCTTTTAGTGTAGGTAAAAGGGTTTTGACCGATGTCAGGAGCCAACTGAAAGAAGATATTTTGAAAGCGTTAATGTGCGTGAATGATTGGTAGGACGCTCATTTTCGACTACAAGATAAATATGTTGAAATTGCATGTTGTCAGGTAAGTGATATTTGATTTAATTATATTAATCAAAATTTCTTTATTTTTTAATTGTTAAATTTAATTTTTCTTTAAAAAATTGTACACGTTACAACAAATTGTTCGTGAACAATTTTTAACTCCGCCTACTTAAAATTGATATAGCCGGCCCCAAGCCCGGATAAAGGAGGAGGGTTTACATTTTATCTACTTTAAAAAGAAATCAAAAAAATACATTAACCAAAAATTGGAAAATGAAAAGGTATGTAAAAGTGGAAAATGAAAAGGTGTGACTACGTGTCAATTTCGACCAAATATTCGGATTTGATCCGATGGTCAAATTACAAAAGTAGATAGGCCAACTTATTCTACTCGTCGAGTAGATCATCGTGTTATATTTGGAATCTCGAAACCAATTCCGGATGAATGAGAAATTGCGGACCAAAGTTGGAAAAAAATGAAGTGTTACAACTTTTCGAAAGGATGCAGGTTTTGGCCAAGTGTTGCAACTTTTTTAAAAAGATGCATGTTTTGGCCTACACTACTTCATTTTCACCCTTTCTACATCTATAAATAGAACCTTATGGACATGATTTTGGGTACACAAATTGCATTGAGCATTCATTCTCCTCTTGCAATTCACTCGTTTCTAATTCCATAGCATTTCATACATTTCCTTTGTAGAGAGGAAATTTTGTTAAAAGTTCATCAGTTTCTTGTGGTTTGAAGTGCTACTACCACAAGTTGTGAATTCATTGTATCTTGGGAGACAAGTGTCATTCACCGTGAGCACCGTAGCAGGGCAATTTGTCTTAAGAAAAGAGATAACGTCTCGCCTTGGATTATTCTCTATTTCTACTTCTTAATCCTTGTTTTGCGTAATCTTTATACCAAAACTCTGTCAGAATTTTCATTCATATAAATTGTGTTTTGATCACGCTCTTGCGGGTTAAAACTGGTCAAACAAATATATCAAAACCAACCCTTACATAGCCCTTTTTATAAGTCGTCTCCAACAATCTTAAGACAAAATTTTTATGTCTTTATGGTTGGTTGTGGACAAACATTACTTTGTTTGAATAGTGATTTCTGTACTATTCCTCCATCGATATTATCATCATTTTGTTAAACTTCTGTTTGTGTAACAGAAATGACTACCATCAAGACTTCATCAAGTCAAAATGGTTCCAATAATGTGGTACCACCTGTGGCCATACCGTTGTATAATACTACTATCCCACATGGGGAAAAGCCGAAAAATTTGCAGGAGTAGACTTCAGGAGGTGGCAACATAAGATGTTGTTTTATCTCACTACTCTTAATTTGGCTAAATTTCTAAAGGAAACTGCACCGGCTGTACAAGAAGGGGAAAATAATCGTGAATCGATTATTGCTTTGGATGCATGAAAACACTCGGACTTCCTATACAAGAACTATATCCTAAACGCATTGGATAATACACTATATGGGTGTATAGTTCAAAGGAATCTGCCTAGGACCTATGAGATTCTTTGGAGACAAAGTACAAGACTGAGGATGCCGGAACAAAGAAGTTCATTCTTGGCAAATTTTTGGACTACAAGATGGTGGATTCCAAAATCGTAATTAGTCAAGTGCAAGAGATTCAAGTCTTGTTGCAGGACATCCACGCCGAGAAAATGAAATTGAGTTAATCATTCTAAGTGGCTGTCATTATTGAGAAACTCCCTCCTATGTGGAGAGATTTCAAAAATCACTTCAAGCACAAATGCAAGGAAATGAACTTGGAAGAATTGATTGTGTGCTTGAGGATTGAAGAAGACAATCGAAAAATCGAACGAAGGCCGATTGATCAAGATGATGCAAATTTTGTTGAAATGGAACCAAAGGCAACAAACAAGAAATGAAAGTCTCCTAATTATGCACTACGAAGAGACAATTTCAAGAAGGCTAAGAAGTTCAAAGGGAATTGTTACACCTGTGGTAAGGCTGGACATCGTTCAAGTGAATGTCGAAAGCCAAAGAAGAATGCTCAAGCCTACATGGTTGCAAATAACACTCTATCCCATGGACTGCAAGGAATGAGTTTATCTGCAGTAGTGTCCGAATGCAACATGATTGAAAATATTAGAGAATGGTGGATTGACACCGGCACTACCCGCCAGGTGTGTGTGGACAAGAGGATGTTCTCCAACTATCAAGAATTGAATAGGGAACAACTATACATGGGAAATTCTGCAAGTTCTAAAGTTGAAGGACAAGGCAAAGTCACTTTGAAGATGACATCCGAGAAAGAACTCGTCCTCAACAATGTCCTATATGCGCCAAATATGAGAAAGAATTTAGTGTCCGAGTCTCGACTTAACAAGAATAGTTTTAAACTTATATTTGTATCCGATAAATTTGTGTTGTCTAAGAATCAGATGTATGTAGGGAAAGGATATATGTGTGATGGAATGTTCAAGTTGAATGTTTTTACAATTGTACCGAATCAAGTCGTTATGAATAAAATTATAAATTTCGTTTACTTGCTTGAGTCTTCATGTTTGTGGCATAGTCGATTAAGAGATGTGAATTACAAATCGTTGCACAAACTAATGAATCAAAGTTTAATTCTGGCGCATAAAATCAATCCTAATCATAAATGTGAAATATGTATTGAAGCAAAATTGGCTAAAATACCGTTCCATTCAATACAAAGGAATATAACCCCTCTTGAATTGATCCATAGCGATATATGTGATCTAAAATTTGTACAAACTCGAGGTGTTAAGAAATACTTTGTGACATTTATTGATAATTGTACAAAGTTTTGCTATGTTTTTCTTTTGAGAAGTAAAGATGAAGCTTTAGATGCATTCAAAACTTATAAGGCTGAAGTTGAAACACAACTTGAAAAATAAATAAAAAATATTCGTAGTGATAGATAAGGTGAATATGGGGCACCGTTTGAAAACTTTTGTTCTGAACATGGAATTATTCATCAAACAACGACACCATACTCTCCTCAATCAAATGGTGTTGCAGAACGTAAAAATCGAACACTTAAAGAAATGATGAATGCCATGTTAATAAGTTCGAGTTTACCACAGAACATGTGGGGAAGGTTATTTTAAAGGCAAATAGTCTTCTTAATAAAATACCTTTTAAGAAAATGGAAGAGACACCATATGAATTATGGAAAGACCATCCTCCATCCTACCGATACTTGAAAGTGTGGGGATGTTTGGCTAAGGTTGAGGTACCTAAGCCTAAACAAGTAAAAATCGGTCCTAAAACGATAGATTGCATATTTATTAGATACGCCAATAATAGTAGTGTATATCGATTTCTTGTACACAAATCTGAAACACAAGACGTACACGAAGGGACCATAATTGAATTAAAGAATGCGGCATTCTTTGAAAATACTTTTCTTGTAAAGATAAGAAAAATATGAGTTCTAACAAAAGAACATATGAAACTATCAATGAAACTTCAAATGAGGAAGAACCAAGGCATAGTAAAAGGGCTAAGACTTCCAAGACGTTTGACCCAGATTTTCTAACCTATATGGTAGAGGATGATCCAAGGACTTTCGATGAAGCAATGTCTACACCGGAAGCACCGCATTGGAAAGAAGCTATCAATAATGAGATAGATTCTATAATGTAAAATCATACATGGGAGTTAGTTGATTTACCTCCCGGTAACAAGCCTTTAAAATGCAAATGGATATTCAAAAAGAAATTGAAAACCGACGTATCCATTGATAAATATAAGGCTAGATTGGTTGCTAAAGGATATAGGCAAAAAGAAAGATTTGATTTCTTTGATACCTACTCACCCGTGACTAGAATCACGTCGATAAGGTTGTTAATTGCAATTGCGGCAATACACAATCTTGATATTCATCAAATGGATGTAAAAACAACATTCCTAAACGGTGAGTTAGAAGAAGAGATTTACATGGAGCAATCAGAAGGGTTCGTTTCTCCTAACAAAAAATACAAAGTATGTAAACTTGTTAAGTCCTTGTATGGATTAAAACAGGCTCCTAAACAATGACACCAAAAGTTTGACAAAACGATGTTGTCAAATGGATTCAAGATCAACGAATGTGACAAATGTGTATATATTAAACATACACCGTATACCTATGTAATTGTATGTCTATATGTGGACGACATGTTAATAATGGACAATAGTCACGAAATATTGTTTAACACCAAAAAGATGCTAACAAAGCATTTCGATATGAAAGATATATGTGTGACAGATGTAATCCTAGGGATTAAAATCTCTAGAACGTAAGATGAAATTGTACTTTCACAATCTCACTACATAGAAAAAGTACTTAAAAAGTTTGACGTGTTTGAGAAAATTCCTGCGAGAATTCCTCCTGATCCAAGTATGCACTTAGTCAAGAATACGGGAGAAAGCATTCACAACTAAGGCATTCACAAATAATTGGCAGTCTTATGTATATTACAAATTGCACTCGACCAGATATTGATTTTGCGGTGAATAAACTTAGTAGATTTACAAGTAATCCAAATCGTGATCATTGGAAGACTTTGACAAAGGTTCTAAGGTACTTGAAGTATACCTTAACCTATGGATTACACTTCACAAAATATCCTACGGTACTAGAAGGATATTGTGATGCGAATTGGATATCCGATATGAAGGATTTCAAGTCCACTAGTGGTTATGTATTCACCATTGGTGGAGCTGCTATATCATGAAAATCAACAAAGCAAACGTGCATAGCTCGATCAACGATGAAATATGAGTTTATTGCTTCGGACAAAGTTGGAGAAGAAGCAGAATGGCTTCGAAATTTCTTAGAAAATGTTCCATATTGGCCAAAACCAGTACCTGCGATAAGTATACATTGTAATAGTCAATTAGCAATTGGAAGGGCTCGAAGTAGCATGTATAATGGTAAGTCTAGACATATTTGTTGTAGACACAACACCATTAAGCAACTGATCTCAAATGGCGTTATCTTCATAGATTATGTGAAATCAAAGGAGAATATTGCGGATCCACTTATGAAAAGTTTGCCTAGAGATCAAATGCGTTGCCTATCGAGAGGAATTGTATTAAAGCCTACTACGTAAGAGTTTTTGCAACGGTAATCCTACCTTGTTGACTGGAGATCCCAAGATCTTGGTTCAAAGGGACAACTAAGTTGTGAAAATTCCATGAAGTACTTAGAAAATTAGAATTCCTAACTCATTCCTATGATACTAAAGTACTTTCTGCAGAGTAAATAGAGGCTAAGTTTATCTTTTAATGATTCATATATCTTGATTAAGTCAAGTGGAGTAGGGCAGAATACTCTTAATAGAAGGTCACCTATGTAAGTGTGAAGTGGGGCCGCTTTGATAAGAATTGTTTAAAGTTTGGATTCTCTAAACACTTATGAAACCAAGAAGGGTTCAGGGCCAAAATGAACCAAGTCATGAGAACTAAGTACAGAATAGGGAAGATATCTGTGTGAATACTGTTGTCTTGACTTACACCAAAGGCTGAGTGGTTCAAGACCTATGGTTCACCAATTAGCCGTGTAAGTCTGATAGTATTTCACTAAGAGAGGTTCAAGGCCAGGAGCGACCATCCCTGATGAAGTATTTTTTTGCACCCTTTCCACATTTCATCATATCATCGCATTTGCATATGTGTCCTCGAATTTCCATTCATGTGGGGAATTGTAGGAATTGGTTCAAATTATTAACCAAAAATTGGAAAATAAAAAGATATGTAAAAGTGGAAAATGAAAAGGTGTGACTACGTGTCAACTTCGACCAAATATTTGGACTTGATCCGATGGTCAAATTACAAAAGTAAATAGACCAACTTATTCTACTCGTCGAGTAGATCGTCGTGGTATATTTGGAATCTCGAAACCAATTTCGGATGAATGAGAAATTGCGGACCAAAATTGGAATAAATGAAGTGTTGTAACTTTTTTAAAAGGATGCATGTTTTGTTCCACACTACTTCATTTGCATTCTACATCTATAAATAGAACCCTATGGACATGATTTTGGGTACACCAATTGTATTGAGCATTCATTCTCCTCTAGTAATTCTCTCATTTTTAATTCCATAGCATTTCATATATTTCCTTTGTAGAGGGAAAATTCTGTCAAAAGTTCGTCGATTTCTTGTGATTTGAAGTGCTGCTACCACAAGTTGTGAATTCATTGTATCTTAGGAGACAAGTGTCATTCATCGTGAGCACCGTCGCGGGGCAATTTGTCTTAAGAAAAGAGATAAAGTCTCGCCTTGGATTATTCTCTATTTTTACTCATTCTTAATCCTTATTTTGCGTAATCTTTATACCGAAACTCTGTCCAAATTTCCATTCATATAAATTGTGTTTTGATCACGCTCTTGCGGGTTAAAACTGGTCAAACAAATATATCAAAACCAACCCTTACATAGCCCTTTTTATAAGTCGTCTCCAACAAAATTAATATATTATGAAATACATATAATCTGTCTGTAATCCAAAAATTAGAGATGTTAGCGAAAATAAAAACTTACCAGATTGCTTATAAGAAATCTTTTTTTGTCTGTAGACACCAATGAGATAAACAGACCCATGTAAGAAATTATAGTACATTGCATTCGATGAATCGTGAAATGGAGATGAAGAGTGATAAGAAATCATCTATTCAAATTTTTATGATATGTGAAAAACCAATTAACATACACGAGGCAGGGGTGTAAATAATTTCCTTATTTAAAACACATTCGTGATTTTTAGTCATATCAAAATAATTTGCAAGGATTAAATGGCAGTAGTTTTGATGATAATTTGTGGGATGTATAGTATAATTCAAAATTTAAAATATATATGTTTTTATATGAAAAAGTTTATATTTCATATACAAATGCAATTTTTTCCCGTAATTATATTCACACTACAATTTTTGTTTCATTCACCATATTTTAATTGTACTAAAGGTTTATAGCACTTATGTTCCTAATAATATTTTAATGTCATTTGTATTCTAAAACTTTTCATTGGTTAACACATTTTGTGTTTGATAATGATTTTATATTCAAAAGTCCGTTCAAATGGCATAAAATAACCTTTTTTCCATCAATTTTAAAAAAATAAAATTAAAAAGTGCGAAATAAGTCAAGAAAATAATTGTTATAATGAGCAAAGATTAAGGAGTTCACTGTAATGGTGATGTATCTTATAAAAATTGTGATGACAATACAACAACCATTTGGAGTTGCAGATGTCATGTGTATAATTTTTGGGGTGATGTGCTTTAGTGCTAAGCGCATGTCACCAAAGTGACAACTGTTGAACAAATAATTGACAAGTTATTAGAGCATTTTCAATGGAATAAAAATTTAAAGAATAATGTTATCTAAACGTACTGGTGCTACAATAATAATCTAGATGTTAGTATGTAACACACTCACTTAAATGTAAAATTATATAATTTATTTAATTATACATTTCATTTAATACCACTTAGTTATAACATCAATTGTGCTAAATATCATTACTCAGATTTAAATATGATGTTTTTCTACATGTAAATGTGGTACGATATCTAGTTATGATAACTTGGACCCGTGGACCATTTAAAATCATAACACATCAACATTCCAAGTGGTAAGAAAAAGAAACAAAGTGGACTGCGAATGTTGATATTTTATGATTTGAACGGTTAGAACTCTGGGTGTAATGATTTCAATGGTATACTCCTCCAATTGAAGTGTGGATTGGGCCAAAAATGGTTCACTTAATTTTTTATAATTTGTCTTTCATACTACCAAAAATAGTACCTGAAAGATCTCGAACTTGATGATCAAACTTTGATGAACACGAACGGTCTTCGAATATTTGCAACAGAGGCAACGAGGTGTGTGCTCGTCGTCCCTCTGATACTTAAATCATATAGAGAATTTAGTGCGTGAGGTTGTAAACTGAAAATAATGAAAAACGTACATCAAGAATGAGTTCGGATTATGTATTTATAGGCGTCGATGATAGAGTCCTAGAAGGACTTAGCTATGTGTGATCCTTGTCCTTGTAAGATAAGGAGTTAGTGTTTCATTCCAAGCATTCAACCACTGTTTGAGTCAAAAAGGAAGTCTAGCTAGGTAAGAATTGTAGGTTGGGTAGAATTTTTGTTCCCCTAGGTCATCAAAAAGACTTGTCATGACGTCGCAGAGGCCCGACCTCATAATGGTGATTTTTAGGGGGGCCAAGTTCGGGGTAGTGTGGTCGAGTTCGTGATTGGATATTTCTGGGATGATCACAGGCCCTCGTGCATCAAGGTCAAAGATTTCCATCTAAGCATGATCTACGAGCGAAGATGTAGAGGCATAAATGTTCAGGTGTCTTTTCACGTGTCAAGCGTTCGATGAGATGTCAGAGGACGACCTTAACCGCTACGTGTAATGTCAGAGCACGAGCTTGGATGCCCGCCACGTGTCTTGGTCCAAGGGTTGAGATTGCATGACCGTTGGTATTCCATAGTCTCCTATAAATACCCCAACTTTCACCCCCCATTTTTCACTTTTCACTCTCCTTCCAGTAAATCTAGCTCGAGTTCGGGGATTAGTGGGTTTGTGAGCGAACATCCACAGAGGTAAGAGTTCGAGCCTTTAATTTATTTTATTTGATTATAGTATAATATCGAGTAGTGGTAGTACAAGGTCTAGTAGCAGTGACAGTAGCCAGGAACGTAGAGACTCGAACCATAGTGATAGGCCTGAGGACTTACGTATTTCTATTATTCCTATGGCCATCCCTATTAATTCCCACACTGACGACCTGATATACCCCAAAGAACCAACCAAGTACAAAGAATATGTTGTTATTAAAATAGCTAGAGAATTCAGGGTCATACCTATTTGTAACATAAATGCCCCAGGGCCAACTAAGACTGTGTTAGGAGCTCGAGAGGGAGAGATGACCTTTTTCAGAGACGCTCTTAAGGTCGGGCTTAGGTGGCCCCTTCTCCCATTTTTCATCCATTTTCTGACCTCTTACTACCTGTGCTTGGGTCAACTGGCCCCGAACGGTTGGAGGATGTCAGTGTATTTATTTATACTATGTAGATGTCTCGAGGTTGAGTAACTCGACCTACTACGAATGGTTTTTGACATGAAATTCTCCCTGGGCTATAGCTGTTTTGTCTATTTATCCACCAAGGGGGAATTTAGAACTCCTGAGACCCCGAGCTCTCTCAGGGGTTGGAGAGAACGCTTCTTTTTCGTGAAATCCCAGGACCTTGACCACCCCTTTAGCCCGAAGTGGGAGGTACTCGACAAGGATAGGCTCAACGAAGGGCAGGCATACTTCGAGGTTCTAGAGTGGGATAGGTTAGGGTTAGTTAATCATGATCCTTTGGCGGAAAAAAATCGATTATTTGCTCGAGGACGACACCCTCGACCTTGCCAATGTGAAAGGCTTCGGGGCTATGATCTTCCATCTTTCTCTTTTTGTGTAGATTATTCTCGACCTTGAGGTCAAGCTAATCCCTTTTATTATTTTTGCAGATTTGGAGATGTCGTTTGATCCCTATGCGCTTCTTGACAATGTTCATCACAAGGCAAAATGGCCAAAGTCCAAGGCCCCGACCTTGACCCAATCCAAGGGGAAAAATGGGTAAGGGAGGTCGTGCGTCCTGCCCTTATGGGTCAGGGTCAGAGCTCACGAAGCCTGACGTCTCCCAGTTAACCAATGCCACAAAAGCCAGCTCGAGCCCATACTTATTGTTTTAGGTCGGACCTCCTAGCCGATGATGACGACCCTATGCTTGCGAAGTCGCTCGAGGAGTATGCTGACTGTGCTTTTAGCCAGAGCATAGTTGATAAGTACGAGAAAGAGGTTGATACTCATAAAGGGGTTTGGACCCTCGAGCTCCTTACTTTCAAGGTTTGTTTTTAATATGGTCACTTTTATCACCTTTTTAAAGTTTTTGTTTCGTCCTGACGTCGGGTGTGGTATTTGTTTTCGTAGACTTTAAGCGTAGCTCAAGGTCTGGGGCTAAAGGGGCTGAATACCACGGATAAAATAGCCGAGCTCGAGGTCAAAAGTAAGGCTACGCATAAGAGGGCTCTCGACCTTGAGAAGGCCCTAAGGACGGCTGCTGCTAACCTCAAGAAAGCCCGAAATGAGGTCGGAATTGCGAAAGATGAGGCTAAAGAGGCAAAGCTCGAGCTCATTCAGTGCCGAATACTTTTGAAAACAAATTGGCTCGGGCCCGAGAAGAGGCTCGAGCTCAGGCTGTTGTAGATTTCAAACAGTCCAATGAGTTCAAGACTCTTTTTGGTCAGTACGGGGCTGGATCATATCATTACAACTTTTGGCTGGCTCATTCTTTTCTTCGGACCAAACTCCCCAAGGATTTGAAGCCTGTGGTCGAGGAGCTGCGAACAGTGAATGAACTGGTCAAGGACCTTGAGCTCTCTGCCTTAGAGGTCGATGATGAAGACAACGGTGATGGAGAGGACGATGCAGGGGCCCCTGATCAGGATGGCGACAACACGCCGATTGATATTCATTAAGACTGACATCGAACTTTCTTTTGTTATCCTTTTTGATCGCTAATGTACATTACCTGATCTGAGCTCATGAACTTTTGATTTCTAAATGCAAATTATATTGCCCGAACTGTGCTTCGATCTTTGAGAGGCTTTTTGTTATCAGTTCATGCATTTTATTTTTGCTATGAGATCAAGCGTGGATTTTGTGTTCGTGTGTGAACATTATGATTTGAATTCGAGTTGTTATAATTGTTAAGAGTTCGATCATTAGAATAGATCGTATGTAGCAATTAATTAGCTCGAATGCTGACGTCCATAGTCGAGTGTGTGTAAGAGTTCGAGGGCACAGTATGCCTTAACATTACTGATCATTGAAACTATGGACAGATCGATCCTTTTACTTTAAAAATTAGGCTTCAATTTCTATCTTCAAAAATGTATTGTTATGTTTGGGGTCAACGAGTTCGTGTATTAGTGTTGGGTACTGATTTTTCAATTTGCTATATCGAGGGACGACCATTGGGTCGCTGATGATTTAAAGAATGAGGTCGGGCTTGTCCCTTGTAATTCAAACATCTTCTTTCGTTTGTGGATAAGATCGGGCGTGGTCACGTGAGGTAAACTTTTTTCATGCCTCGATCTCGATCTCAAATTTTTTTGTTTTGAGGGCATTTTGGGATCGAAGAGGTCAGGGCCTTTTATGCTCGACATGTTGCCATTTGAGGTCATGTGTTTTGTTCTATTGGTAGAGTTTTAGCTACATGCACGGAGCACGGCCTTATGCTAACTTGGTTAAGTGTTAGCTGCATGCGCGGAGCGCGGTCTTATGCCAACTTGGTTAAGGTATTAGCTGTATGTGTAGGGCACGACCTTATGCTAATTTTGTGAAGGTATTAGCTGCATGTGCGGGGCACGACCTTTGCTAATTTGGTTAAGTGTTAGCTGCATGCGCGGAGCACGGCCTTACGCTAATTTGGTTAAGGTATTAGCTGTATGCGCGGGGCGCGGCCTTATGCTAATTTTGTTAAGGTATTAGCTGCATGCGCGGAGCACGACCTTATGCTAATTTTGTTAAGGTATTAGCTGCATGCGTGGGGCACGACCTTATGCTAATTTTGTTAATAGGAAAGCAACATTGTAAAGAAAATTTTATATATTATTAAAAGGGCTCAAAGGCGTTGATACCCGAGCTTATTAGAGCATGAGCTATTAGGGCGTTAGAGCCCGAAAAGTAAAAATGAAATTAAGCAAACATAAAGTGGGCATGCAAGCCTTAAAAGGAAAAATTATAGCTATAGCTAGTTACTTGTAATAAATTTTCAGATTGTCGGCGTTCCATGGCCTTGGGAACGGCTTCCCCGATGTGTCTCTGAGGCTGTAGGCTCCATCTTTTAATTTTTTTATGACCTCGAAGGGTCCTTCCCATGTTGGTCCGAGCTTCCTTGGTTGGTGTCCGGCAGCTTCTATTTTTCTATGGGCAAGATCGCCAGCTCCGAACCTTCTCGTCTGGACCTTGTTGTTGAAGCGTTTCGCCATTCTGTTCCGATAACTTGCAGCTCTAAGTGAGGCTTGCTTTCTTACCTCTTCAAGCAAGTCAAGGTGCTCAGTAGTTTGTCTCTCTCTGTTCACCTCGAGCTTCCTTATTGTAGGGAGGCTGACCTTGATCGGGATGGTAGCCTCAAGTCCAAAGGCAGGCATGAAGGGCACCTCATCAGTTGCTGTCTTGTGTGAAGTCCTCTATGCCTATAGTATAGAAGGCAGTTCATCAGTATAGAAGGCAGTTCATCAGGCCAGTCACCTTTGGCATCCCCTATTCTTGTTTGAAGGTCCTACAGTATGATCCGATTAGTTACTTCGACGAGCCCATTACTTTGTGGGTGTGATACCGAGGTCAAGCAATGATCAATCACGTGGTTGGTACAAAAGTTCCTGAACTGTGGATTGTTGAATTGCCTTCCGTTAAATGTGATGAGGACTTTAGGTATCCCAAACGCGCATATGACGAACTTCCATATGAATGACCTGAGCTTCAGCTTCGAAATTATTGCTAGTGGTTCAGCCTCTACCCACTTTATGAAATACTCCACTGCCACAACTACAAACTTTAATTGTCCTCGGGCCAAGGGGAATGGCCCAAGAATATCGACTCCCCACTGTTTGAAGGGAGCTGAGTAATGAATGAAAGTTAGTTTCTCAGTAGGAGCATGTATGATGTTGCCAAACTTTTGGCACTTGTCACACTTTCGAATGTAATCCGCAGTATCTTTCTTTAAGCTTGACCAGTAGTACCCATACCTTATCAACTTACATGCAAGAGCTCGAGCTCCTTGGTGATTTTCACAAATACTTTCATGAACTTCAATCAAAGCTTGCAGAGACTCGGATGGTTTGAGACAGCTTAGATAAGGGAGTGTAAAAATTCTGTGGAATAGGACTCCTTCGATTAGACAATATCTAGCAGCTCTATATCGAATGCTTCTAGCAAGCCGAGGGTCTGCAGGTAGGTTGCCATTACTTATGTAATCAACTATTGGGTCCATCCAGGAGGGCTCATGGTTGATGTCCATAACACTTGGCTTTTGAGCTATGCTAGTTTTGCAACTATCTTGACATGGACGGTTCTATCGAGCCCGTCCACACGCATGAAGACAAGTCTGGATAATACATCAGCTTTGACGTTATCAGCTCTGGCCACCTTCAGGATTTCACAACTTATGAACTGCCTCTGAAGGTCATGTATTTTCAGACAGTATAAGCTCATCTTCTCGTCTTTTCTTTCGAAAGACCCCTTGATTTGCCCGACCACTAGCTGTGAGTCACTAAAAACTTTGACATGCTCCAACTTAAGACTTTTTGCAAGTTCCAAGGCTATGATAATGGCTTCATACTCTGCTTTATTGTTGGTGGTCTCAAATTCAAATCTAAGCACACATTGTATTTTTGTAGCCTTGCCTGGGCTGGTGATGATGATGCCGACCCCGAGCCCGAGCTGTTGGATATTCCATCTACAAAGATCTCCCATATTTTCAAGGTCGTGCTCGAATCGTTAACCTGTTTCTGGTGTCCTCAGAGCGAGTTCTGCTATGAAGTCAGCCAAAGCTTGAGCCTTGATTGCGGGTCGCAACTTGAACTCTATGTTAACTTCGTCGAGTTCAATTTCCCATCTCAACAGTCTCCCTGAGACGTCCGGCTTATGGAGTATGTGTCTAAGAGGTTGGTTGGTGAGTACCATAATTGGATGTGACTGAAAGTACGACCGCAACTTCCTGGCAGCTATTACCAAAGTAAGGGCTAGCTGTTCTACAAGTGTGTGTACCGTGTTTCTGCATCAAGGAGTACTTTGTTCACATAATAGACAGGCTGTTGAACTCTTTCCTTCTCTTTTACCAAGATTTCACTTACTGCATTCTGGGAAACGGCCAAGTATATTAGCAACGTGTAACCGGGTTAAGGTTTGATAAGGACTGGAGGTGTTGCCAGTGTCTGTTAGAGCTCCCGAAAAGCTAAGTTGCATTCCTCATTCCAGTCAAAGCTTTTATTTTCCCTAAGTAGTTTGAAGAAGGGAAAACATCTGTCCGCTGCTCGGGAAATAAACCTGTTTAGTGCTGCTATGCGACCTATCAACATCTGAATGTGCCTTTTGCATTGAGGGGCCTCCATATTTATCAGAGCTTGGATTTTATCAGGGTTCGCCTCTATTCCTCTGTACGTGATCATAAAACCTAAGAACTTTCCAGATGCTACCCCAAACGCACACTTTGCAGGGTTAAGCTTCATGTTGTATCTCCGTAACGTGGCAAACACTTCCTCAAGATCAGAGACATGACTAATCACCTATTTGCTTTTAATCACCATATCATCCACATATGCTTCGATCGTTTTCCAAATTAATTCGGCGAAGATCTTGTTTACCAACCTTTGATACGTTGCTCCAGCATTTTTTAGTCCAAAGGGCATGACCCTGTAATAATATATAGCCGAGTCTGCCATGAATGTGGTCTTTTCTTGATCTTCGTCTGCCATGAGTTTTTGGTGATATCCCAAAAAGCATCCAAGAAGCTGTACATCATATGACCTGACGTGCTGTCCACACGGTTGTCAATTCGAGGTAGAGGATATCTGTCTTTGGGACATGCTTTATTCAGATTCGTGAAGTCAATGCAGACTCGCCATTCCTCGTTCGCTTTCTTGACCAGAACTACGTTAGCAAGCCAATCAGGATATTATACTTCCCGAATGAACTGTGTGTTAACAAGTTTGGCAATCTTCTCCTTTATGACTTCTCGTCTTTCGAGTGCAAACTACCTTTTCCTTTACTTCACAGGCCTTACCTCCGGGTTTACATTGAGTCTGTGCACCGCAACCTCTTGGTCAATTCCAGGCATGTCCTCAACATTTCAAGCGAATACATCAATGTTATAGGAGAGACAATCCAGTAGTTCAGCCATGATTGCTGTATTCAACTCCCGTCTGACTGTCACTTTCCTGCTAGGCTCGAGCTCGACCTTTTCCAATACTTCCAGTGGAGACAATCTGTCATAATTCCCGTGCTCGAGCTTGAGCTCGGTAATCTGTATGACATCGCTCTTGATTCTTCGAATACTAGTCACATAACACTGTCCTGACACTGTTTGGCTACCTCGAACTATCCCAATTCCATTACTTGTAGGAAATTTCATTGCTAAGTGAAAAGTTGAGACAATAGCTCGAATTCTATTGAGCAATGGTCTTCCCAATATGGCGTTGTAGGCCATTGGAGTACGGACAACTTCAAAGGTGGTGATCTGCGTCACCTGTTTACCTTCTGTCTCCAATGTTAAAGGCAACCCAAAGATACCTTTCGGGGTGATGACCTCATCTCCAAATCCTTGGAGAGGTGTTTTGACTAGATTGAGCCGCTCCAATGAGATCCTCATTTGAACAAAGGCTTCATGAGACAGTACATTAGCTGCACTTCCGATGTCTACCAGAATTCTCTTGACTTCAAAGTTGGTGATGATGACCGATATGACCAGAGCATCATCATGAGGGAATACTATGCCTTCCAAGTCCTCCATTCCAAAAGTGATATCCTTTGTACAACCAAGATCTGATCTTGAGATGATTGAAGGCTGCCTGGCATATTGTTTACGCTCGTTACTAGAATCTCCCCCCGAGGCTGTTCCTCCGACAATGATATTGATAGTACCTGCGGTTGGTTGCTTGTTTCCTCGACCCTCTGGGACCTTGTCTCTGTTCTGATTATTCCTTGGGCGCTTGTCATTACTAACATACGAACCCAAAAAACCCCTTTTTATAAGAGCTTCAATCTCTCGTTTTAAGGCAAAACAATCCTCCATTGTCTGCCCGTGGTCTCTATGGAAATCACAGTACTTATTC
This sequence comes from Olea europaea var. sylvestris, assembly GCF_002742605.1. Classification (NCBI taxonomy): domain Eukaryota; kingdom Viridiplantae; phylum Streptophyta; class Magnoliopsida; order Lamiales; family Oleaceae; genus Olea; species Olea europaea. The sequence continues at coordinate 344,095 of NW_019263611.1, read as the reverse complement.
TTGTCACGAGTATCGGGTGGAGATCGCAACCTGAGAGGCAACTTCAGTTCCTTCGAATCCTTGATCTACATCAGAATGTTGGACCTCAAGGTATTCAAATGGGTAAAGGAGGTTGAGGATGGGTCTTGCCTTGGCTTGACCCGAGGTACATCTTGTCTTAGACTGGACTCATGCGGCCTTTTTTGATCAGACTTTCCTTATGAAGAAACTTCTCTTTTTAGGGCCATGGTTTCTTCCATATTGATGTACTTTTAAGCTCGTGTGAGTGGCTCGGTGACTAACTTCGACGGGGTCTTAGACAAGGACATCTTGAATGCTTCATACTTAATGGTGTATGTTAAAACTGAGACTGCGACGGTGATATGTAGATCGGGAATCTAAAGCCTTTCTTTATTGAACTTGGTCATGAAAATGCGCATTGTCTCGTTGGGTCCTTGACGCATCTGCATGAGTGATGCGACTGTTTTTCTGATTCGCTTGCTGCTTGCAAAGAAAGTGGAGAACTTATCGACCAAATTTGAGAAGGAGGCGATATAGTTGGGTTCCAATGTGGAAAACCAATCTCTAGCTATGTTCGTGAGGGTCTAAGGGAAGGCCTTGCACATTACTGCATTTGGTGCAACCTGTAAGTTCATGATATCCGTGTACACATTGAAATGATTGATGGGGTCGATTGTCCCATCGTACTCCTTTATCCAATGATACTTGAGTCAGTCGGGGAAGGGATGCCGAATGCGAGAGGACTTATGTAGTGGATGGCGTATTGGGGATGAACCCTGTTGCTGCCCGAGTATTTTGTTGCATACCCGCTGCTATCCCTTCTTGAATAATTCTAGCAAGTTCAGCGGAGTCCATTGTAACGGACCTTAAACCTAAAGTCACTTGCGGTGCACCTGAAGTTCCAACCCCGCCGTCATCATGAGCTGTACATCGAACTCGAGCCCGGGCGTCTGCCATAAAACCACCTTCGGGGTTGGGATATGCAACGGGTGCGAATTTCTCTGGCTTAACAATTGGGTTAGTGCAACCACCCGTTGACAAAGTTCCTCAAAAGCTCTGGCGGTAACATTTGCTTGAGGAAGGGCTGGCATCTCCGACGATTCTTCTTGAGGGACATGGCGTTCCTCAAGAGGATGAGGGTTATCCGGGACAGATGAGCTTGCTAGAGAAAGACCTGAACGTGTATTGACCATGACTTTTGGTAGCGTTTCCACAGACGACGCCAATGATGTTACCAAAAAATAGAAACTGAAAGATTTCGAACTTGATGATCGAACTCCGAACTTTGATGAACACGAACGGTCTTCGAATACCTGCAACAAAGGCAACGAGGTGTGTGCTCGTCGCCCCTCCGATGCTTAAGTCAAATAGGGAATTTAGTGCGTGAGGCTGTAAACTAGAAATAATGAAAAACATAACTCAAAAATGAGCCCGGGTTATGTATTTATAGGTGCCGATGATAGAGTCCTAGGAGGACTTAGCCATGTGTGATCCTTATCCTTGTAGGATAAGGAGTTAGTGTTTCATTCCAAGCATTCAACCATTGTTTGAGTCGAAAAGTGAGTCTAGCTAGGTAAGAATTGTAGGTTGGGTAGAATTTGTGTTCCCCTAGGTCATCAAAAAGACCTGTCATGACGTCACAGAGGCCCGACCTAAGTACCCCGACCTCATATTGATGATTTTTAGGCAGGGCCAAGTTCTGGGTAGTGTGGTCGAGTCCGCGATCGGATATTTCTGGGGTGATCAATCTTCATTAAAGAATGTATCATTTGATTTTCATAATTTATCTTCATTAAAGAATGGATAATTTAATTATCATAATTTATTTCAACTTTTTCTCTACATCTTCTCGCTTATGCATGGGACCCATAATTAGTGCAATACACATCTTCATTGGAGATGCTCTTCTCTCAATTCTCATTTTTCCTTGTCACGTGCATAACAATTAATGTTGTTACGTTGAAGATGCTATTCTAGAGGGAAAAAGTCACACATGCAGGGGTGGACTTGACCCATTAAAGGTCCAGCGGGTGCAAAAAGATGTTATTCTAGAGGAAAGAAAGTCACACATGCAGGGGTGGACCTGACCCATTAAGGGTCCAGCGGGAGCAATTAATTTTTTACATTTACATAGCTCATAATTTTTAGTTCATAACATTTAATTTTTACATAATTCTATCTCGTCTCCACTTAATGATGTTCCCATATCATCCTCCCCTGCCCACATGTATGATATCGTAAACAAAGAAAAAGGACAGCAAAATTTCTCCTTACACAACATTTAAATAAAAAAAAAAATTAATTTAAAAAATGCATGAGTAGCCACTCAATTATTAATTAATAAGTACGTATTTATTACGGAATAAAAATTAATTTACGTAATAAAAATTAATTTATTGGTTAAATAATGAGTGCAGTGTGGCGAGTTTGAGAAGTGCAATAATAGAATATAATATGTGAGAACCATCAATGGATTGGACAAAATAAATACTATAATTAGTTTATGAATTTCATGTGCATCTTCCACCAAATTATTCATTTACATTTTTCGTGACCTTCTAAATCAAACCTACCAAATTACAACAGTAACAAATTCAAGTTTTAATCTAGTTTCAATTAATCTCAAAAGTGAAACTATTTGGTCCTTAAATGGATTTTTGTGGATTCGATTATTTTTATGGATTAAATTATTTAAATAACTTTGCTTATCTATAATTATCTTTTCTCAAGTCACTTCAGTAAAAATCCCATAATTTCGAGAAAATTGCTAAACATTTTATGGACAATTCAACGTGTATTGCACCAAAAGAATTAATTTCATAACTAAATCAAGAAAATAGCCATAAAACATTAATTCTATTATATGTTAATATTTTGACTTTATGTTTTGCTCACGAATACAAGAAAGAAAACACGTTTCCTTTTTTCTATATTTTCTTTTCCTTTTCTTTTTCTTCTTCTTATTATGGTTCATTGATTTGCTCTCACTTGATTATTAATATTTGTAGTAGACATTATATATATTGGTATTGCAGTGCATGTAATGGACATATTATTATTAAGAGAAATTTAGGACTACCACCTTGTTGATAAAAAACTGAAAATCACTATATGGTTTGAAACTTTGGAAGATTTTGACGATAAATACTGAAGAATTTATAAATGTTTCGCGTTAATCAAGGATTTGAATTTACATTAACAAAAAATTCTGTTATTGAGTCGCAAATTAATTAAAATATATCACATCAGAGCTTTATGAAATCTTTCTCTATGAACACTTCTTACACTGAAAGATATTTTATTCTCATGTCAAAAATCCACGTGAAAACAAAATGTGAACTTTCTGATATTTTATTTTGTATTATTTCTTAGTGCTTCAATTGGAACACGACATGGATAATCAGAATTTTGTATGGACAAAGTTAAAACTATACTGCTGATGAAGAACAGAAACAAAAATCTTAAACATTGTGTGTTATATATTTATCTGTGTATAAGATTAGTAATATCAAGTGAAATAAACTAAGCAGCAGCGTCATCGTCGTCTTGTGGTGGTTCATAATTCAAATCAGGAAGTTTGTACTTTTGCAGTCCCGTTGCGCCATCACCCTCCTCTTCTCGGCCTTCTTGAACCTCCATCGCCTCTTCCCCGGCCTGTGCTTCTTGCTCTACGTCAGCAGCTGCACGGCCTGGATTCAGATGGCCGGGGAAGTCGGCGAACTCCTCTTCAGCCCTAAACGTTGGCGGTGGAAAGGCACCTTTCCACCCTCGATCGGGATGCTGTCTCATGTGACCGAAGAGAGCCTTAGCCGATTGGAATTGTTTACCACAAACACTGCACTGAAAGGGATTTCCGCCATCTCCCCGCCCACCTTGATTTCCTTCCCTTACTCTTTTCCTGATCATGGGGTTTCCAATCCTCACCCCACCGGCTGCATAGCCGCCGCCACCACCACTTCCACCCACAGGAATTGCCTGCACCCCAAATAACCCACTGCCACTTACATTTCCACTAGCACCTGCTGCACCGCCTGACGATCCCCCACCCCCAGGTTGGCTTTGTGGCCTATAGGACCTGAAGGCAGAGTGTCCCGGACGGCCCATTACATGTGGAAGTGGAAGTGGAAGTGGAGCCATGGGTGGCCTTTGCATCGGAGAAGAAATATAACTGCCGCTGCCACGTTGAGGGCTGCTTTGATCAGGGTCTTGTGGGGCTTGTGCCCTATAGGCACGGAAGGCAGAGTGTCCTGTACGGCCCATTACGGGTGGAGCCATGGGTGGCCTTTGCAACGGCGATGAATCCGCATGGGGAGAAGAAGTATCGCCACCGCCGTCTTGAGGGCTGCTTTGATCTGGCTGTTGTGGGTTGTCGGGATTGGAAGAAGATCCCTCGGATCCGCCACTACTGGTTTTCTCCATGATTGATTATTTATATTAAAGAGTGAGAATAACAGTGTTGTAACTTCGAAGATGACAACAATGGCGATGGAGGCGGATATTTATAGTGGAGGGAAACTTTTGAAAATGGTAGCGTTTCATCCCTAATCCCATCACACGCGACTCAAAGTAAAGAGTTGCTTTGTTTCATTTTGAACACTCTGGTGGGAAGGGACGGCTGGGATTTTTTCCCGGCGACTGTTTGGAAGCGATGCCGGAGCCATTTTCTCCTCATCAACTTTTGGCTTCGCTAATTCGCTTTGTATTGTAAAAAGGCGCGAAACTACTGACAAATATAAAATATAACTGACCAAATCATTTTTTTCTCTCTTTTTTGGAGTCGGTTATTTGCATGAATGTGATATAAGGGGAAAGAAGAGTGATGCTACAGCCTTCAAGGTTGACATCTGAGTTGACACAATACGCACACATAAGGGTGACTTTTTTTATTCACCTGGAACTCACGCACTCCATGTGAGGGTGCAGTCATCATCGCAGCCACTGGCGTGGATCGTTTGGCATTTTTCGGTTAAAGAATTACGCAATTTATCATTATGATAATTGAACATTGGTGATGTGGCAGTCCAAGTGGAATAGTGGGTTGGACAGACAAGGATTGTGAAGGATAATGGATTGCCATATTTTTTATATTTCATCATTATAGTGATAAATAGCATTTCTCAAAGTGAAATGGAGGAAAAACGAAAGAAAATTTATATAGAAAATGTAAAAATGAATAAATAATTTTTTTTGGCCGAGATTAAATTAGTATTGATCCAAAAAGGGGAAAAAAAAAAAACCGTGAAGTTTGCAGGACTTTGATTTTCGATGGCATTAGTGAAGTTTGTTGTAAGAAATGAGCATTCCTAAAGTAAATTTTAAAGCGTCGCTTGAAGGACCGGAAAGATACAATAGAAATAAGTAACAATCTATAATTATATGAAACTTTAATAACAAAAGAAAAAACTCACAATATTATTACAAAATCACGTCCAACGTGTGTGTTCCTGACTAGCCATAGAAGTATTGTATATCCGTTACATTGTATTCCAACAACTTTCCGAATCCGTCTCTCTTGTCTGATGGTGGACATCTATCGATTTTATTTTCGAGTGTATTTTCTAATGATATTTATAGTCGACCATATTGTAGAACAACAGATATCTTCACCTAATTAACTCTAAGCAATGTCATTCTAGAGTTGGACAAACCGTTGAAATCATAATTGTGACTATGACATTTAGCCCCTCTTTGGTGTAAATTAAAATTAGATTTTAGTATATTTTGATAAAAATTGATGAAATGTATGTGATTAAATTTAATTGTTGATTTTGATTTGAGACTTTCAATATATTTTAATCTACACCTAGGGCTTAATAGAGTTTCAAACAGATTCGAAATAGCAAAATTATGATCAACAACTATTCATTGCTTATTTCATTGAATCCCACACATTATCGATTACATTTAAGGATATAATACAGATCATGATAAGAGAATTATAATAAGAATATCAAATCTTAATGCAAGTCTATTGTTCGCTAAAGAGACCTAAAAGTCATAGTTCTTATAAATGTGACGTATTAAATGTCATAGTATTTAGCAATGACAATAAAAATCACACATTATAAAAGGTTGTACCCCAATCTTGAGGGTCCTCATCCCACTGCCCCACCCCTGGAGCATCATGAGGGAAGTAAATCGCGGGATGTGTCATAGGAGACCAGGGAACAAGAGTTTGTCCGTACACTGGTGCCTACAAAGAGTCCAATTCCATATTTTAGGAATTGAACCCTCACACTATGACTGTCAGCAAGGTTGAGACTACCTCACTCATGTCCTTTACACCATTGGGTTATGCCCCGGGGGGCAAAAAAATATAAATAAAAAAATCACACATTATAGGTAACACGTTAGGATAAATTAGACATTATAGGCAGAGAAATTTAAAATACGGCTACTACTTCAAAGTAAGTTGCTCTATTAAGGGGTCCATAAATATTGGCACAACTTTTTGTTTTAAAATAGAAGGTAATATGCACACATAAGAGTGCATCAAAACTCAAAATGCGGCGACGACTTCAAAGTAAGTCGCTCTGCTGAGGGGTCGTAAAATCACAAATTTTGACACAACTTTTAGTTTTAAAATAGAAGATAATATGCACATAAAGAGTGTAATAATATTTAAAACGCGGCTACGACTTCAAATTTAGTCGTGCTATTAAGGGGTCGGAACATCACAATTTTTGACAAGACATTAGTTTTAAAATAGAAGGTAGTATGCACACATAAAGAGTGTAACAATGCTCAAAATTGAAAATTGTTTGAACATAAATGTAACAATACTAATATATTTATTTCGATACCATTTTAAATCAATAAATTAATACGAGATTCTATAAATATTATACCCTAGATCCAATCAACTTTGGACATAAATACTTTTGATATATAATTAATGCAATTTAATGGCATGTCTATTATTTAATTAATAGACAATTAAATAAATAATAAAGTCAGTAGATTCAAATCTTCGTAATTTGTTAATCGCAAGGAGTTGTGATTGTGAGATACAAATTACATCTGATTGAATCTTAAATCATCCGTAGTCGTAAGTAATAACGAGATACGGATATCGTTATTACGGATAGACCATCACGTGTGGCATTTCTTACTTGTGAAGTAAGTAGTTGATCTCACAAGTTAAAGTGTGGTGACACTTAAATAAACGCGTGGATGTTTTGTTATAGAACAAAACATTAGAGACCCGCCGAGAGATTCCACATGGATAACTATCTGAGTGTCAGTGGTTAATCTCTAACGTTCGGTAGTGGAATTGGTCCTTTGACTTGAGGTCGTCATGGTACCTTATATGAGGACAGTCATACTTTGGCGGTGTTGGATGTTGCTCTGCAAAGGGCTGCTAATACGACATCGTTCGGGTATGTCAAGAATCGTATGAAGGTTGTGATTGATCAATAAAGGATTCGTTACTCTTAGATAGTAGGAGATTATGATCTGCGTTTCATTCAATTAAGTCGATGATGAAATCTTTGGCCAATGTGTACTCATAAGTCGAAAAGGAGTTTTCGATTTATATTGACTTAATAGTAGAGTGAAAGATATGATCGAAATTCGAGATTAACACAATTCCATATCTCGTAATTGATCGGATCATATTGACGAAGGGATTATAGTTTCACGGTAAACAAACGAATTTGATTTTGTCATATCACGTGACATTTTTCGTCACATGCATTGCCCTGACACATTACTAGATGTCAATTAGGGACGGCGAGTGTGAATTGACGATAAATTAAAAGGGTGTTTTAATTTATCATTTTTGTATTTCACATCTTTAGGCATCGTGGTCGGGAACCTAATGGGTCGCACACAAAAGAGAATTGGAAGATTGCAAATTGTCAATTGGTTAATTTAACAATCGTTGGATAAATTAATTAATTGAATTTGTTATTTATATTCCCGAATTAATTAATTGGATTAATTAATTCACGGATCGGGTTTAATTAATTAGATTAATTAAATGTTGGATCGGACCGGGCCGAGCCCGTTTGGGTTTATATAAATACATGGCTAGGGTTTGAGGTCCATATGATTTTCATTATTCTTACTGGCACAAGAGAGAAAATCCTGATAGTTGCAATCTTGTTTTCTGTGTGGATTAACGTTGGAGACTGGACAATTGGACAGTTGTGGATGGCGAATCAAGATTGCTGGAACGAAAAGAATAGCAAAGAAGTTTGCAGATCTGAAAAATGTACAATCTTATCACAATTTCTATCTAAACACAAAGGCGATTCTTGGTGGGAATCGAAAATTATTTTAAATTCCACTGTGTATGTATAAGTAGATTCCTAACAGATTCAACCATACAATTTATGCTTGCAATTTCATTATTTAGATACATATAATATTATCACATATAACTTATTATTATTCTAAAGGGCCAAAATGAATTCAACTAACAAGTAAATATTTTGAAGTATAAATTGATCTAATAATTAACATATCTTGGTTAAAACAAGTATTAAAAAAAAATAAAAATAGGTGAACTGTTTGGTTTCAAACAGTTTTAACCACAAAAATCTTAACCAAAGCAATTTCAAACGATTTGGTTCAGTTTTAAACTTGTTGAAATCTAAATCATGTGGACCCAAATTAACTATTTAAAAACCACGATTCCAATTTAATTTGACAAATTGAATCTCTCTCTCTCTCTCTCTCTCTCTCTCTTTTTAATCCTCTCTAAGTAACAGTGAAGGATTTTTCAATTTAAGGAGCAAAAACAAGGGCTCAGCCTAATTTTTACTAAAATATAAGCACACAGGAAGAAGTGGGTATTTTACTATTTTCTTTGGGGAAAGGTTCATATATATGCTTATGAAATATGAAATATTTCAAAATATACAGAAAAAGATATTTAATCATATAATATACAACTTAACACCCAAAAAACACAAGACATATTGTGGCAGAAACTTCCCCCATTTATAGAGTTTTTAACTAAAATTTTGAGTATACATAAATCACGCTTGCATTAAATTGCATAGCTAATGAGAAATCGAAATTGAAAATACCAATAAACCCTGTTTCCTAGTTTTGTAATCTTTGAATTTCATCAGTGTTTTCTAATTTCTACTATGAATTGGGCTGTCGATGAATATATTTTTCAGAAGGCATGCAAAGTAAGATTCACGATGAATGGAACATCCTGAAATGCAGCTTCCATTTGTCCTCTATGTATAATTCATATTTCATGCTTCAGCATTGTGGATATTCTTTATTTCAGTTTAATCAATTTCGTAAATTGATGTTTTATTCCATGGTTTTCATGTCTTCAACTATACAATTCAGGTATCTTAAATTCTGGAATGTGATCCTGCATTTGGATATATAAATTGTCTGCTTGGCCTCTTGTGTCTATGAGTTTTTATAACAATCGTATGACTTTGTGGATGTTTTCCCCCTTTTTGTGCAATTTCATGGAATTGTTTACAAAAGTGTGTGCACTCTAAATAATTGGTAATTTTGCGACTTCTTTGTATATAGATTCATACCATCATTTCTTGTTTTGTTGATTGCATCCTTAATTCACACGAGTACGTTTTGTTTCATAGATGTATGATACATGTTACGTTTTTTTTTTTCACTAAATCAGATAAATATTCTATTATGTTTGGTTGCAGGATATGTAATTTGTAAAATGTGTACATAATTTGTGAGGCAAATACGTTTGGACTTTTCGTGCCTACTTGTTGCAAATATTTGGAACTCATTGAGACTATATCTGTCGAGTTGAAGATCAATAATAGGATGGCTATTTTGAAAATAGGATATAAAGTGGGTGGAAACAAATCCCTAATATCTCCGCAACCCACGAGAGAATAATGGATTTGATCCTAATATTATGGAATAAAAAAAGTTACATATGAACAATGCCATTTGCCTGATGTGAAAAAATTTATATTTTCCTGGGTTTCCATTGATGTGATTCCATTTTCTGCCTAAAGATGAAGATGATGAAATTTGAGAATTTTAGCTTTAATTGAGGGTGAATTAAATTAGAGGCTTGTTTGATGGAAAGATATAAGTTACCAAAATTTATTATTCATTTGTCTTTGATAAATCGTTTTTATTTTACTGGTCAAAGTTGAACTTGCATTGCAGATTATTCTAAAATACTTTTAAAGTGATGTAAAAGTAATATTGTACCAATTTGTTGGAGGATTTGATGAATTCGGATGAATTAAAGAAAATAAAATTTAGCATAGAAATTCAAGAGAAAAAAATTGTACTCTCAAAACTCAATTTCTATGATTTAAATTTTTTATAATGATGAATTACTATAAATGAGCAATCTTTTTATATTACATTTGATACATAAAATTAATTGTTAATACATAAATTTAAACACCTATTAAATTTTTTAGATATATGAATATGAATAAATTCATCTATTATAACTCTAAATTCATATAATTCAAGATTTATCGAGTGAAAATTCATTGAATCTAGATTAATGTGAATGTTAATTAATTGAAAATTAATAACACAATAATATTTATTACATATTGAAAAACGAAAAGCAAGATATTATTGAATAATTGAATTGTAAGGGAGGTTAAAATCGTCTAAAAAATGATTCTCTCTTGATGCAATACTTTAATACTTTAATTTAATATACTAGTAGTAAGCACGTACTTTGCACACTTATGTAGCGGATGAATTATATGTATAATAATTGGAAATATAAATATGTCAAATCAAATTTAAAAAGTAAAGTTTGTATACGTGAATATTAGAACGTAAGAACGATGCATAATTTTTTATTCATTGACAATATTCAAAATCACAAAATATAAAATATTGAACCTCATTAAATTTGTCAAAAGTAAAGACACCTTTAGTCTCTTTGATATGATTCTAGATGCATGTCTCTTCTAACAACATTGTGAAAGCCAAAAGGAAATGATCAAACATCATAAAAAATAATTGAGAAGAATTTAAAATCAAAAGCTAGTTTTAAATTCTATTCCCTTGATAATTTTAAGAAACGGAGATAGACAAATCCCTTGACTGGTATCTTGATTTATTTTATGAAACACAATTTTTTGAGAAGAAGAAATAACGAAAGTGAGTGAGAAGATGGGGACAGTGCATAATAAACTCATATAGAAAATATTAAATAATAAACACCCTTAATAAATATGATTTTGATGGCTACACATTCTAGTTAAAAAATTGTAAATGTGTTATACTACTTATGTTTATCAGAAAAATTTTCAAATTCAAAAACAGTAGTCAAATCAATAAGTTTTAAATGATAAGTAGGGATGACCGTCATACTCGCTTAATCGGGTATTCGGGGTAGGGAATTCCGTTTCGAGGCGGGTAAGGGTAACACCCGCCCAACTTTGTTAATTTTTATTTGTTTTCAAGTATTCATACTTTAAATGAAAAATTCTACAAAATTTCATTAATTCTAATAGAAGATGACAACTAAAATTATTTGAGGAATATAATAAATAATAAAAATCTTAGTTTAACAAACATATTCAAATAATTTAACTTTTAAAATTAAATAAATTAAATAAAAAATTTAACTACTATATTATTATCTTACTTTAATGAATTGAGAAATAAAATGAATTATCAAAAATTTAAAGAAAAAAGGTTACATAAATGGGTGAAGGCCCTGCCTTAAACGAGTAATGGGACAGGGACGGGGCGAAAAAATCACCGACGAGACAAAGGGTGGAGGAACTCTCCCCATTGCCATCCCTTGATAAGTAACACTACATCAAAAATCAATTTTTGCAACGGGCAAAAAACGTTGCCGTAGACCTATTGCAACGTTCTGGCGTCTGTTGTGGGTTTTAACATTGCCGTAGAGCGAAGAGTTTTGGCAACTCTCATTGCGCGTTGCGAAAACTTGGTTTTGGCAACGTGCATTGAACGTTGCCAAAACATCTTTCGACAACGTTCAATGCACGTTGCGAAAACTGGGTTTTGGCAACGTGCAATGAACGTTGCCAAAACACCCTTTCGGTAACGTTCAATGCACGTTGCAGAAACTGGGTTTTGGCAACGTGTAATGAACGTTGCCAAAACACCATTTTCGCAACGTGAAATACACATTGCAAATGAGGCTTTTGACAACGTTCAATGAACGTTGCAAATGAGACTTTTGGCAACGTTCAATGAACGTTGCCGTAGGTCGTTTACTATTTTTTCCCCATTTTTATAACAATTTATCAAATCAACCACAAAATGAAAAAGACTTTTTGGGCCTCCAATTGATATAATTTTATTAATCTATACCAAATAATCAAAACACATCATTGTAATAAATCAAAGAAAGGTTTTGATTGACGTATTGCCCATCAAATAAACATCATCTTACACTCCTCTTAAACAACAGAAAATTATTGTATAAAAGAAGATAATTTACAACTTGTTGCCTTCAAACCGTTGGGTTTGCTAGCTCTAAAAAATTCTTCTCATTACTTTCCTCTTGGCCTGCACCTATCTTTTGAATGCAATGGGTAAATTCAACATTCATGATCGTCACAGAGAAGCTTGTCCTCAGAAAACTCAAATCGAGTATGAGAATTTAGTTTCAATGATTCAGAAAACTCACATGTAAGATCGACCTTGAAATGGATTAAAGGTTGAAGACCATTAGTTGAGGACCAATGCTGCAATTCTCCATGTTGTTATATATTCTTAAAATAGTAAAAATGGTTGGGAAAGAACAATTAAAACTTCGGTACCTTTCTGATAATAGTAATCCAGTTGTGATAGTCATGATCATCAATATTGGTTTTTACATTTGCAGCATTCCTCTACCCCCATGGGTGCTTGAAGAGATCAGCAAAAATCCCGACCTTGCTACACAGATAGATCAGGTCGCCGCAGCACAGAATATATATAATTGGGTTGCGACTCATTGCCTGTTCTCAGAGGAGGAACACCAATTCAGGGCTATTCAGACCATATGAAGAGTTTCAAAGAAAGGTTCAAGGATTATATGGGAAAGGTTATAGTGGTAAGGCTCTAACAATCCTCACAAATCCTAATGTTCATCTTAAACATTTATAGAAACGTCCATTGTAGTAAAGTTTTCTTCATATTGGTTCATTCACTATAGAAATTGTTTGGTTCCCAAGCATTCACTATATGCATCAAACAGTCAAAAAAAAAAACTAACTTTGCGGGCATGTTTGGTCCATGACTAGATTATTCTCCACTACTATTCAATCCACCTTTACCACACAAGTCATGATAACAATTAAGGGAATAAAGAGCCAATATCTCTTTTCTTCACGTTTCAATCAAAGATAATAGAAATGATAAACAAGAACTCAAGATCAAAGGCTCAGACAAAAAAATCAAGTCTTTAATAGCTTTGAAATAAACCAATTTTCCTTCGGCAATACAAAAAATTAGTCCAATTTATTAAGGAAGACTTACTGATGTCATTTGTTATGCAAATTACACTCTCTTCTCACTTTAGCAAGACAAGCAAAAGCTTGAGAAAATTAGCATAGTATAGAGACGAGGGAAAATTATAACCAGAGAACGAAAAACAGTATCAATAAAATACTTAATCGAAATTATGTGAGCATCCCAAGTTACCTAATAGTTACTATCAACACAGTGGACAAATTTAAGTTTTAGAGGTATGCTTAAAATATCACATGTCAAGGACCCACATTGCTCTTTATTTCATTTTGTAACCTACAAACGAACAACAAACAATTCTCTAGAAACTCAAATTTGCTTTCTCTTTAATGCAGGAGATACAAGTGGGGATTAAAATCATATTTTTAGTAAATTTTAATGTAGGATGAAAGGGAGCAAGTTGGTCTTCAACGTTTAATCCCTTGGTTGCATCGGCTCTTAGATACAACATAAGCCATAGATATTTTTTCGAGGTCCTTACTTTATGAGCAAAATCCCAACTCCCTGAATACAGGTCCGGATTGTTCAGTGCTTTCGGATTTAATCCCGGAAATTGCTTCCCAATGCCAAGTTTGTTATCCTCCTCACTCACTTTGTGAATTAGAGAATGATCTAAAAAGGACAAAGTGAAAACAGATTTGACAACAAGCAAATGAAGTCTAAATAAAAATGCCTAAATAAAAATATATTTTTAAGTTGAATATTTTTCACCATTCTTACTTGAAATATCCAACACTTAAAAATGTCGTGATTAATGTCGCCACCTTTCGAAAGTCAGTCTTGGATACAACTTGCCTTTATCAATTAAGTTTATTCTAAGAGTAAGGATTCAAATAAAGGGTCTTTCCATCTTTCTCAACATGGAAAGGTCCAATTTCCTCAGCTAATCCATATGCAATAGATGAACATCTAGGCCTGAACATAGCTAAAGAGTCAGAAACAAGTTTCCACGTTGGCTACAAATTACATCTCGCCAAAATAAATTACAATGGAAATAACATAAATGGAGAGAACTCCGCAGTATCAAATTTGATAACTAACTAAAAAGTGAAAAGGAGTACAAATCCAAGATGGAGTTTATATAAGTTATTGAAGTTTATAATTGAGAACAGGGAAGAAATAGCACTATATTTCTTGAACTAATTTCATAGCTAATGATAAAACGTTTTAGAAATTTCAACTAATAATATTGGCCCAGAAGGATCATCAGGATGCTCTTTTAGCTCAGAAATAATATCACAATTTGATGAGCAAAATCACATGATTCTATGTCTGTATCTCCCAATATCATAACAAATTTTAAGTACTCTAAAACAAATTCAACAAAAGGGGAAAAAAATGAATTGCACATTTCTGGAGGCTAATAGTAATGAATTAACATTAACAAAATAAAAAATTGAATTTTAAACAAAATTGATTTAAAAAAGGAAGGGTCAGACTAAATTGACCTCCATTGAACCAAAAGAACAATAGGCTTGGAAGAAGGGTCCTCATCGGCCTCAAAGAACCAATAAAATAATGCTCTCCCGACTTCCCTATTGATTGTAACATGGCCCGCATAATGTGCAAAACTCACATTAAAATTCTGCCCTGGAAGCTCCCAGACTCTATCTAGTTGCTGTTGGGCATATGAGAAGAAATTGGGAGTGAGAGTGAGAACGGTGGCGGGAGAGTGAGAGAGGGGGAAGAAATTAGGGTTGGTTTGAGTTTATACCAAACTAACAGGGTCGGGTCGATTTGGGTTTTGTATGATTTTATATTTAACGTTGAATTTAGTCAATTTACTACGAAAAAATTAATGACAACGTTCAAAAAACGTTGCCAAAGATACTTAACCGCAACATTCAATGAACGTTGCTAAAACAAACCAAAGAACGTTGCTAACGTTCAATGAGCATTGTTAAAAAATATATAGAAACGTGCATTGCCCGTTGTAAAAACTTGTTAACGGCAACGTTCAATGAATGTTGCTAAAACTGATTAATGGCAACGTTCAATGAACGTTGTCGTTAACAAGTTTTTGCAACGGCAATGCACGTTGCCAAAAGTAATTAACGGCAATGTTCTTTAAACGTTGCTAAAACATCTATCGCAACGGTCAATGCACGTTGCAAAAAAAAAAAAAAAAAAAAAACAACAACAACAACAACGGTCTTTTAACGTTGCGAAAGGGGGTATTAGCAACAACCACTCAAAGAACGTTGTTAAATTTTAATTTTCTCAACCAATGGCAACATGCATTTGCTGAATGTTGCAATAAACCTCTTTTGGTAACATACAATTGGTGAATGTTGCCATTTAAATGTTGTAAAATGTCATTTTTCTTGTAGTGTAATAATTGTCAATTAATGGTGTAGGGGTGAATGTTGATACAAGATAAGTCAAAATATAACCTAATGCATGTATTATTTCAAATATTTATATTATGGATAATTAAATTTTTTGTAATTACATATTTGTTTGATTAATAAAAGATTCAAAGATTGCAATTATTAATTGAATTTATGGATTTAAAACCTTACTGTTCCTTTAGCCCAAGTTATTGAAAAGGTTTCAAAATTAAAAACAGTAATCGAAACAATATATTTCAAATGTTAAATAATAATAGCATATTAGAGAGTAATATGTAATAAAATTTTGGTGGAATCGCATTCAAATATGGCTTTTCATCTTACTTTTTAATGTTATTGAAAAAATTCATTTAATTACTTATTTGTAGATAGATGAATTAATTACTTAAAGGAATGAATGTAATTATGAAGATATTTTATATATTATAATGCTATCAGTACAAAAGCACGTTAGATTCGGAAGATTGACAAAGGACATCGCTGACAAATTACCAAAAAAAAAATAAGGCAAAAGTGGAAATTAAATGTTTTCCAGGGTAACCAACAAATAGTTTGAGTTTATCATCTAATGTTTGTATTTCTTTTTTTTACATAATCACAGATTTCTCATGAATGAATTGCATGCACTTCAGTAACCATTGCTACACAACTCAACCAAACCAAAAAACAATTGTTAAAAAATTGATTTCACATAGCCATTGAAACATAAGATAATATGTAAAAATAATAATAATAATAATAGTAAGGAATCTCAACTCTAAGAGAACGCAATAGCAAAATAAAGACTCAAAACAAGAGTGAGACTGAGAAATAATAAAAAAAAATCACCTAAAATTAATTTAAAGAAAAAAAGGGGCGGAGACGACGTAGAAAAAAGGAGAAAGGGTTACCATCAGAGATTTAAACCACTTAACTGAAAATTAAAATTTATCACATTTTTCCATTCTATAACATAATGATTATTATTAGGAGGTTAAAAGTCAAATTCTGAAATGAAAATTACTAACTAATTCAATTGGAAGAAATCCAAATAAATACAACTTAATAAATTTCAACCTTTCACCAATTAAATTGGAAGATTACCTTACACAGTTTATAGAAGAATTGTTGATGAAGATATGAATTGAATGTTGGAAAATGGTTAGTAAAATGGGTCAACTTTGAACCCAAATTTCAGTGGGATTCACACTTTAATTAATTTGGGACCTAGTGTATTCATGTTCAACTCCGCGAGGTGATTAACGTGATATATTTATTTGTCGAAAATCATTTAGAATTGAATGAAATATTGAATGTCAAAGTAACCCACTTGAAACTATAAATCATGAAAGAATTTGATTTATCAAACACTTATCCCACTTAGAAAAGTTAGGAAACTTTAGTGTAGTTTATATGGTGGAAGTTTGGGAATTGGATTTGGACCCCAAAGGGTACCAATAGTCTTTGGAAGGGGAGAGACCTATATTCTATTGGATTTGGTCATAAACCCACACGCATGCCCCGCTGTTGGCGGCGGGCGGCATGGCACGAGTTCGGTTTGGGTTCGAGTGGGTCCTTGTGCTATATTAACTTTTTAGACAAAAATTATTTGAATTTATTGGACCAAATTGTAAATAATCAAATTCTCGGGTACTTAATGAAATTAATTTTGGCTTATCTCCAGGTAATTTTTCTTGGTCTGGATGGTCTATTAAACAGTCGTTTATTAACCGACCAAACAATTGACTGTTAACAGATTAAACAGTCGTCTTTTAACTGACTAAACTGGCTCAGTATCGAACAAACATGTTTGTTCGAGTTTTGAAGGCTGCCTGAACAGTGATGATTGTTCGGGAGGATGTTTGAATGGCCACGAACAAGTTTACACATAGTCCATCCCACTACCAGAAAAATTACACCATTTTCATTGCAAATATCATCTGCATTGAATTTCATCCTCCCTCTATCTCGTTTTGATATTATTTTCGAAGTTAAAACACTTCGTTGCGTTCGTTGGAATTTCTGCAAATTACTGTGCTGTTTCTGTAGGAGATGAAATTCATTCTATCCTGGGAAACGATTGTTGGACACTTTTAGCACTGTTGAAGGCAACAAATTCATTTTAAGGAAATATCGTGAAGTCGGTGGGCTTGAATTAATTTTCTGATCCCATTGATCGTATTTTTACGCTGTTCAAAATTACATAAGGTAATTTTGTCGGATTATTTCAAAGGAGAAACTTGTACTCCAGAAACAACAATCTTAAAACGAATTTTTTTCTGGTTTATTCTGTTTCTACCCCTTCTTATAGTCCATCTTCTGATTGTGTTTCAAAAATGGCAACTTCTAGTACTACACTCCCGAATACGACCGGGGAAAAATCAGAGAAATTTAATGGGTCAGATTTCAAGCGCTGGCAACAGAAAATGCTTTTTTTTATCTGAAAACATTATGTTTAGCAAAATTTTTCAAAGAAGATGCGCCTTCATACACCAAGCAAGACAGTGATGTTGAGAAATTGACTACGGTTGATGCATGGAAGCATTCTAATTTTCTATGAAGAAATTATGTATTCAATGGACTGGATAACACATTATATAATGTATACTACAATGCGAAGTCTGTAAAAGAATTATGGGAATCTTTGGACATCAAGTACAAAACCAAAGATGCCGGCACAAAAAAATTCATTGTCGGTCGTTTTTTTTTTATTATAAAATGGTTGACAGCACGATTGTCATATTTCAAATTCAAGAACTTCAAATTGGCTAACCTGCTAGTTCATACTTCTGTTGAGCACTGTAAACTTTTATAATCTAGGAGTAATGTTTTGCATATGGGTGTGATAAGATATTATATGGTGCAATCATTTGAATCAATTAACTACCTAATCAATGTTTGAATCACATATCAAGAAGGTCATTTCAGAATCTGAAAATTTGTAGGTCAGAAAAAAAAGATACCTTTTACTCCCCATAAAGAACGTTATCTAAATAGATTGTATGATGAAGACAATTATGTGCCCTTAGGATTTGCATTACGTGCTAGGAGGAATTTCATTAGATGATAAAGTAAAAAGACATTAGTGGTAATTTTTGCTGTTAAATAGAATTCTTTGAAAATTGAAACCTTGATAGCATTTGAGTTTTCATTCAATTGAAGAAAATATAAAAAACTGCCTGGAACTGATAAATGAAATCCAACAAGTTCTTAGTTAGTGTTATATGTAAAATATAATTATTGTAACTAGAAAATCAGTAGTCTTCCACTCCTTTTTTCATTTTTCCTACTGTTTTGGGAAGGAATTTTTTTCATTTCCTTTTCCTTGTACCATTGAGAAAGTTATTTTATCGTAACAAATGGGTGGCATATCCTTCCTCAGAATGGTGTTTAGGTGAGGCTGACACTTCATTTTTCCTTGTCTGTGTATTTTAGGACAATGCAGTGTGCATCCCAGTTTGAGAGATTTTTTACGATGTAATGTTTCTAATTAGTCTTATGAGAAATTGGCTACGATTGATGCATGGAAGCATTCTGATTTTCTATGCAGAAATTATGTATTCAATGGACTGGATAACAGTTTATATAATGTATACTACAATGCGAAGTCTGCAAAAGAACTATGGGAATCTTTGGACACCAAGTACAAAACAGAAGATGCCAGAACAAAAAAATTCATTGTCGGTCGTGTTTTTGGATTATAAAATGGTTGACAACACGATTGTCATATCTCAAGTTCAAGAACTTCAAATTCTACTCAGCGACATTTATGCAGAAGGAATGAAACTAAGTGAATCATTTCAAGTTGCTGCAATGATTGAGAAATTACATCCTTCCTGGAAGGACTTCAAGGATTATCTAAAGCATAAGCGGAAGGAAATGAAACTTGAAGATATCATTGTCCAATTGAGAATTGAAGAAGACAATTGCAAATCTGAAAAAAGGAGTGGTGTATCTCATGTGATGGAATCGAAAGCCAACATTGTGGAAGGAAGTTTAAAGATAAGTAAAAAGAGGAAGCACAATGGAGAAGGACAAACCGGTTCTTCAAAAACTGCTAAAAAGTTCAAAGGTAACTATTACAATTGTGGCAAGGCAGGACTTCGATCCAAAGAATTTCAAGGGAAAAACTCATCAGGCCAGTGTAACGGAACACAACAACCTCTCCGATAAGGTACAAGATATAAATATTTTTGTGGTCGTCTCTGAATGCAGCTTAGTTGGAAACACTAAGGAATCGTGGGTGGATACTGGAGCTACTCGTCATATGTGCTCAAATCGTGGGATGTTCTCTACCTACAAAGCGATGGATCATGATGAACACCTCTACGTGGGAAACTCTTCATCTTCCAAGGTATAATGACATGGAAAGATAGTGCTAAAAATGATAAGTGGAAAGGAGCTCACTTTGAATGACGTTCTTCATGTGCTAGATATTAGAAAGAATTTGGTATCTGGTTCCTTATTAAGCGAGAACGGGTTTAAGCTAGTATTCGTTTCAGACAAATTTGTACTTACAAAGAATGAAATGTTTGTAGGAAAGGGCTACCTGAATGAGAGGCTCTTTAAGTTGAATGTAATGACCGTTGTATTTCCAATTATGAATAAAATTACATCTTCTTCTTACTTGCTTGAGTCATTTAATATTTGGCATGAACGATTAAGACATGTAAATTATAATACTTTTCGTAGACTAATCAAATTAGATTTATTACCAAAGTGCGATTTAAATCCTAATCACAAATGCGATATATGCGTAGAAGCCAAAATAACATGTTTACCCTTTCGTTCTGTTGAAAGAAGTACTGAACCCCTAGATTTAATTCACACTGACACATGTGATTTAAAGTTTGTTTAAACTAGAGGAGGTAATAAGTACTTTATTACTTTTATCGATGATTGTACTCGATATTACTATGTGTATTTACTTAAAAGCAAAGACGAAGCAATTGAAGTATTTAAACACTACAAGTTAGAAGTTGAAAATCAACTTAATAAAAAGATTAAGGCTATAAGAAGTGATAGAGGTGGTGAATATGATTCTCCATTTGAACAATTCTGTTCGGAACATGGAATTATTCATCAAACTACCGCGCTTTATTCTCCTTGTTAGGGAATTTATTGTTAAACAACGCCCGGGCTATGATGTAACCCCGATTTTATCTATCATCAATTGATCTTGGCCATATGATTGATTTATATGTCGACACAATAATCAAGACAACCCAATCCACATTCCTATGGACCGTTAGAAGCAACCGATTGTTAATAATGTTGCTCACGGTTAGTCCCATTTCCTTAGAGGGCTATGGTATTAATTTGAAACCCATTATTTTGAGTCGAGCCTTGTTTGGTCCACTAAATAAACCTAACCTAACTTACCTTGTTTGGTCACTTGCTTGGCTTATATTCTTGGCCTCTCTCTTGGCCTACACTATGAAGAATGTTCTATCTCTCTCTATGACTGTTTCTCAGCTTTTCCTCTCTCATATGACCTTTGTGATTTTTTGTGGGCATATTATTGTTCTTCATCTTGTCCAACTCTTTGTGAGTATATTGTAGCAACCGGAGGTGGGAATATAGGTGGTGGTTTTGGGCGTTGTCTCAACTCGTTGGTGGTGTCAATCTATTTGGTGAAACTGAGCTCGGTTTACCTTGGTATTTGGTGGAACTTGGCCCTACAACTGGTATCAGAGCGTGGGCCACCTTTTCTGGCCAGAAATCCACCCAAAAATGCTGGCGAGTTCGCATTTTTATAAGGAAACTGATCCTGCAATCGCGAATTCCGGCCAAACCAGAAACTTTCCGACGAAACTGACCCTATACCCGGAACCAGCAGGCAGAGGCGCTCCTTCCAGTGGAGCGTGTGGTGGCGGCGGCGAACTCCGATGAACTTCCTTCGGGCAGTTTGCTCATTTCAATCCCCTGAACGCACTGTCATTGTTCATTTTCTGTTTCAGGTTACACATAAAATGTTGGACAATTTTGCCCCTGGTGGATCGACGATTAAAACTGCCATATATCTACTGAATTACTTTAGGCCAAAATTGCGGCCCTAAAGCAATAGATTCGCATCTTTCTCAATTATACGGACTCAGATACGTCCGCTCTGGTAAATTGGCATAACCCGTTAATTTTCAGCATTAGCGCATCACCATGTGGGGTGACAATAGATTGGGGGTTGTCATTGCTTGGCAACCATTGCTTGTGCTAGAATTAGGGTTACGTGTTCTTGATTGTTTTGATTGAGTATTTGTTTTTGGGTTAAAATAAGTTTTTTGTAATTCTTAGTGATCTAATTACTATGAAACTAGTTATCTGCTAGACGTATCTTTTGTTGCATTGTTACTTCCACTGCTTACTTATTCCATTAGAAATACTGTGACCTTACCCGTTCGACATTCCCTTGATCTAAGACCGCGAGTCTTACGAAACCCTGGGAATCTAGAACGATGTATACTATCTGTGACCCTATGATTATTTTGGGTGGTTTGATTGTGGTTTGTGCATTCTTTGACTGTTGTGTAAAAATAACAACTCACAATTTTGATTTGGGGATTTTTAATGGAAAGGGTGACTTTGCTATTTGGCAACAAAAAATGAAGGGCATTTTAGTCCAACAAAAGGTTTCAAAGGCCATTGAAGACAATTTTTCAACTGATTTTTTACAAGAACAAAGAGAAGAAGCCGATGAGTTTGCTTATACCTCAATCATTTTACACTTGTCTGACGTCGTTTTAAGAAAGATGGGTAAACTGAAAACCACTAAAGAACTTTAGAAAAAATTAAAAGACTTGTATTTGCTTAAGTCTACACCAAATAAACTTTACTTGCTCGAATGTTTTTTCAGTTTCAAAATGGATCCTTCAAAGGATCTTGATGACAATTTAAACGTGTTTAACAAATTGGTGCAAGATATAGTTAATTGTGATGAGACTGTGTCCGAAACTTATAAGGCTATAATTTTGCTCAATGCAATTCCTGATTCCTATAAGGAAGTTAAGAACGCCATTAAGTATGGTAGAGATATGTTGACACCTGAAATTGTTATAGATTCCCTCAAAAGTAAAGAAATGAAAATTAGGGCTGAAAAACACGATAAGAGGAACTGTGAGGTACATATGATGCGGGGCAGAACTCAATTTAGGCAAAATAGTCATGATGGATATCAAACTAGTGGCGAGTCAAGTGGTAATGGATGGAAAAAGAAGAGCAAAGGTAGGTGTAGATCAAAATCTAAGACTAAGGCGAGAAAATGTTATGGTTGTGGAAACACAGGGCATTTTATAAAGGATCGTCATAAGGAGAAGGGTAAGCTGAAGATTAAGGAGAGAGATGAGGTCAATGTGTTAGCATCTACTTCCGATATAAATGGTGTTGAGGTCTATATGATTACAAGTCCCGTTGCATATACTGCTGAATTAAATCTAACTGCTAATTCCCGCATGCATGAGTGGATACTTGACTCTGGTGCATCTTTTCATGTGACGTCTGAAAAGAATTGGTTTTATAAGTTGTATGAATCTAATGTTGGGCATGTTGTGCTGTGTGATAACTTTGCCTATACATTGCTGGAATTGGTGACATAAACGTAAAATTTGACACAGGTTTTGTGTATACGTTAAAGGATGTTAGATATATTCCTGAGTTGTCTAGGAATCTATAGATCTTTAATTTCAGAATTTAGAGAAGAATATTTTATAAATAGTTTTGATCAGATATTTATATCAGATCTAAAATTAAGGATTGAATTAGACAATATTGATAATAATTATTTATCAGATCATACAAATTTTTCATTAGATTCTTTTTATTATTCAGATTAGATTTTTAAAACTGGATATCTTAATAAAAGAAAATAATAAATTAACTGGAGAAGTAAGTACTTTAGGAAAAAAGAATCTTTAATATTGAGAAAGATATTAATAAAATTCGTGAAAACTTAGATTTTATTAAAGAACAAAACTTGACAATCTTAAATAAAATTTCTAGAGTAGAAGATAAAGAAAAATTTCCAGATCTTAAGACTACAGAAGCAATAGAAAATATAAATAAAAAATTAAATAATATAGAAAATAAACCAAATCAAGAAATTGAAAATATAATAAATAACCTAGATAGATTAAGTTTAAAAAATACAGGTAAAGAAAAAATAACTAGAAAATTATCTACAACATTTTATAGAATATGAATAATTTTCCTGGTAGATCAAGAACTATTAGAGAAGTAGGATCATCTTCAGAACCTTATGATAGAAGTAGACATAGTACTTCTAACATAAGTACTAATATAATAGAAAGAATTTTACATAGACAGCCTCAATATAATCAGAATATTGAAGAACTTATAGATCCTGAACAAGATTATAATAGATTCCAAACTCATGGTCTACAATTACTTAATTCAGAAAATTTATATAATAGAGGGATTTTTGAATCAAGAACCCAATTTTTTAGACATATATAAGAGTAGGAATTAATATAGAAGAAATTGATAATATGACAGAAATTTCAGAAAGTAGTAATCATAAAGAATTAGTAGATGAAAATATGGGAATTAAAACAGAACCAGAACAATTTCAATACTTAGCTGGTCATCCTCCTAGAACATCTTATACAAATTATAATGATAAAGAAAGAAATTATATAGCTAGAGGAAAAGTTAGACCTTTAGAACCTAAAATAAAATTTCAGACATCACATAAACCACAGATATTAAACATTACAGCACGTGACCCTCAAACTTGGAATAATATAATAGAAGTATGGAAGAATACAATATTAGGCCATTATATTAGATTAGCAGATAATATGGAATCATTAGAAATGTATAGATATTTAGAAACATTTTTAGGAGAAAGTGTTAAAGCTACATGGGAAGCTTTTAAGAAAGATAAACAACCAGAATTTGAAGCATTGGTAGCATTAGGAAATAATCCTTATAATTTTGTTAGTAAAATACATGAATTATTAACATGAGCAGATCCAAATACAGGACATTTAATAATTCAAAGTAAAGCTATTAGAAACTTGAACAACTTAGCTTAAATAGATGGACTAAAGGTAAAGAAGTTAAACAATTTCTAAACGAATATCATTACCTTGTTTCTATATCAGGTAATACTTTTAATCAAGAATTAGGTAAAAAATTATTCCATAAATTACCAGGTCTCTTAGGATTAGAAATAACAAAAAAGTGGAATGAAAATAAGAATGTTATAGAAAGACCAGATCATTTATGGAGTATAGGAATAAGAACACAATTTATAATGCAATATTTAGAAGAAAAATGTGTTGAATTACAAATTCAGAATCAACTAAAAAAGACTGATTATAAATTTTGTAAAGATATTTTCACACCTCAAACTTATGGTAATAATTTTAGAGAAAAAAGTAAAAGAAAATATGATAAAAAGAAAATTAGTCAACCTTTTAAGAAAAGATATTACCTTAGAAAATCTAATAGAAGAAAACCTTATTTAGATGAAAGTAGACATGTTAGAAAATTTAAACCAGAAAGAAATTATCCTAATAAACTAAATTGTTATGTTTGTGGAGAAACAGATCATTTAGCTAAGACATGTCCAAAAAAGATAAATAATAATGACAAAAGAAGTACTTTAGTAGAATGTACTAATGAAGACTTATTAGAAATAGATGAATACATTTCAGATAAAGAATCAGTATATAGTATTATATCAATAGAAGATTATAATAATAATTATAATTTAGAAGAACAATCAAATTATGAAAATTGTATACAAGAATTTTCTAATATAAAAAATTTATCAGATTCAGATGAAGAATTAGAATTTATGGATCTAGAATTAGAATGTAAACATAAATGGGTAAAAGAAACAGGTTCAGATAGTATACCATGTTTTTTATGTAAATGGTATCCTAGTAAAAAATTAAGAGTTAAATGTAAAAATTATTTTTTAGAAGCATGTAAAAAATGTTTAATACAAAAAGAGTTAATAGAATTTGAAGAAGAAAATTAGAATGATTCAATTCAAATAGAATTATCAGAAATAAAAATATTAAGAAAAAGAATAGAAAACTTAGAAGATATGCAAAGATACATTTTACAGAAATTAGAACTTTTTGAAATAAGTAAAAAAGGAAAAAATCCAGAAATTACTCCTGAACCAGAATTAGTTCAAGTTTTTTGTAATTCAGAAAAATTAAAAAGTATTAAAGTAAAATGTTATGTTAGAATAGAAAATTTTGAAATAATTTGTTTAGGTTTAATAGATTCAGGATGTAGTCATTGTGTAATTAATAAAAGAATCATACCAGAAAAATATATAATAAAGTCAAAAGAACCTATAGAAGCCCAACAAATGGATGTGAATTTTTATAGTTACCAAGATATCCTAAAACCAGCAAGAATTAGTTTTGAGACTAATTGTGGAAGAAGTATAGAATATAGTTTACCTAAAGACTCAGTATGGGTAAAAGAATTATCTTTAAATACAGACTTAATTTTAGGATTAAGTTTTTTGTTAAAAGATAATGGTAGTATAATAATTAGCAAAGATTATATGCAATTACAAAAATTCACACTTTGTGCACCTACTTATACTAAGATTATTCCATCAGAGTATTCTGAGAAGCGTGGTGGGATACTAGAATAAGAAAAAGAATGTGAGTGCAGTAGAGAAAGAGAATGTCAATTAATAGATAAAGAAGAATTAGAAAATTTAAATTTTTTAGAAGAATATTATGAAAGCTTTAAGGAAGAAGAAGAAATATGTTTAGATTTTGTAGAAATTGAAAAAATATATAATCTGTTAGTAACAGAACAAGACATAGAAAATATGATTAGTAAACTAGAAAAATTAGAAATTTTAGGAGAAAATATATTAAAATATTGGGAAAAAGATAAAGTTTTTTGTGAAATAAAAATAAAAAATCCAGAATATATTATTAAGACAAAAAATATTAAAGCTACAAACCAGGATCAGGAAAATTTTAAGATGCATATAAAAGATTTATTAAAATTAGGAGTAATTAAAAAATCAGAAAGTCCACACAGATCAGCAGCCTTTATAGTTAGAAAACATTCAGAAATTATTAGAGGAAAAAGTAGAATGGTAATTAATTATAAAAGATTAAATGATAATACAATAGATGGTGCCTATAATATTCTAGATAAGACAGTTTTAATAAATAAGATTCAAGATTGTAATATTTTTAGTAAGTTTGATTTAAAATCCGATTTTTGGCAAGTAAAAATGCACCCAGATTCAATAGAATGGACAGCCTTCACTAGCCCAGAAGGACATTTTGAATGGTTAGTTATGCCATTTGGATTAAAAAATGCCCCTAGTATTTTTCAAAGAAAAATGGATAGTATTTTTAGTAAACATAATAAATTTATTATAATTTATATAGATGATATTTTAGTATTTAGTAAAAATAGGCGAGAACATAGAGGTCATTTACAAATTCTTTTTTCAGAATTTATTAGACATGGTTTAATTATAAATAAAAAGAAAATATTTTTATTTAAAGAATATATAGAATTTTTAGGAGTAAATATAGGAAAAGGAAAAATAGAATTACAACTTCATATAGCTCAAAAAGCTTTAGATTTTTCAGATAAACTTGAAGATCTTAAACAGTTACAAAATTTTTTAGGATTAGTTAATTATGCTAGACGCTTTATTAAAGATTTGGGAAAAATTGCAGGACCTTTATATGGAAAAACTTCACGAAAAGGTCAAAGATATTTTAATATAGAAGATATTAAATTAGTCCAAAAAATAAAAGAGAAATTAAAAGATTTATCTAAATTATCTATGCCATTAGAAACAGATTATTTAATTATAGAAACAGATGGAAGTATAACAGGATGTGGAGCAATTTTAATTGCAAAACCCAATAAATATGCAGATAAAGATACTGAAAAAATTGTAAGATATAATAGTGGAAATTATAATGAAAAAGGTAATATAAGTAGCATAGACTTAGAATTACTTGCAGTTAATTATGCATTAGATTCTTTTGAATTGTTTATTATTTCTAAAAAGGAAATTACTTTAAGAACAGATTGTAAAGCAATAGTAAGTTTTGTTAATAAAATGAAATTAGAAAATAAAAGAAGTAATAGAAGAAGATGGTTAAATTTTATAGATAGAATTACTAATACTGGATTAGTAATTAATTTTGAACATATTAAAGGTAGTGATAATCAGATAACAGATATTTTAAGTAGAATAATTAAAAATAAAGAATATAATTGATTATTTGCAGATGCAAAGACCAAGAGGCCCCGGGCCAGGATTGCCAACAATTGGCAATTCAAGTTCATCATTTCCTCAGACTAATTTAGCACAGACTCATGACAAGTTAAGATTTGGTAACGTAGAATTACTTTGTTTTCCAAACAGTAATATTAGCTTTAAGACATTATCCCATATTTCAGTTATAAAATCAGAAAAATGTATTTTAGATAATCTATGGATTTCTTATAATAAGAATCCTAAAGACCAAAAATATTTTTTAGCATGTTTAAATGCTCTTTCAGAACACTTTAGTCAAGATCATAAAAAATTTAAGTGTTATGTTGTTTTACAAGGAAGATTTCTAGGAATTTATCATACCTGGTTAGAAGTTTCAGATTGTATAAAGAATTTTCCAAATCCTCTTTATAAAGGATTTTATTCAATTTCAGAAGTATTAGAAGAATGTAGAAAATTTTTAGGAATTAATTATTTTGTTGTCCCTTCTTTAAAAAATGTTTCAGATCAGCCCTTAGATTATGCTTCTAAATTTTGTGAACATTGTAAATGTATGACTAAGAATTTTAAAATTTTAAATGAGTCTAATCAGTCTTTACAACAAGAAAAATTAGTTTTACAAAAAAAAATTTCTGAATTAGAACAAGAAATCATTAATTTAAAGATCTCAAATCCAATTGTCCAGACACAAGCAGGTACTATAGAGCCCAAGAATTCTATAGCTAGTCCAGCTCAAACGGAAGCTGGTAAAGACTTATCAAATCCGTTTATGGTTCTGGGCTTACCAAAAGCTCAACAGACTCAGGGGACTGTTGATTCTCCTACTTTTCAATTTAATCAGACTCAACAGGCTGAAAATCCTGTTACAGAAAATAAAAATATTTCTGAAGACCAGACACAGCAGACTGGATATTCTGCTACTAGACTTATTAGTCCAATGGATCTTAAACAGAAAAGTCCAATTAATTTTCCAGAATCATTTCAATCAGCTCAAGATCCAGAACAGATTTCTCAATCAGATATTAGAAGAATCAAAGAAATATTTGAGAAAATTGAAGAAATACAGCAACAAGTTAAACAAAGTACTACAAAGAAAAAGAAAATACAGATTAAAAAGAAAAATAAAGGCAAAAAAAAAATTGAACAAGAAAAAGATTTGGATAATTTTGAAGACAATAATTCAGAAGAAAATGATAATCCAGAAGGATGTATTGACGGAGGAGACTCTTTAGACAGTATTGGCAGACACAATTATGAAACAAGATAAGGATTCATTCAGACATTTGACAAAAAGTTATGGTGATAAACAAGAGTTTGAAGACTTCTGTCCAAGATTTCAAGAAAAAATCAAGAATTATTGTACGAAAAGTAGAATCTTTACTGTTTTCTTTTTGAAAAATTTGTAAAAAATCTTACTGTTTGATAAAGTAAGATTTGATAGCATAGCTTTTTACTGTTTCCTTTTTGACGTTTTGAAAAAAGCAAAGATTCCTTGCTTTTGAAAAACGCTTCCTCTCTCTTTTCTCCCCTATATAAGGAGACCATTCTTTCATTTGTAAACACACAAGAAAATATATACAATACAAGTTTTGAATTCTTTCAAATATGTTTTAATCTTCTTTCTCTCCCGAAAGGGAAATTCTTAATTGTTCTTATTCTTAGATAGAATAATATCCCACAAAAATATGTTGTTTTAAAAACTACCGATGGATCATTCCGGTAGGTATGCTTTATAGTTCTAAGATATGGTGCTAATAGTTAATATTAGTTCCAGATCTTGTAAGAACAATTTCTGTCCATAAAATTTTTAATTTGTAAAAGTTTTATGATTTTTGTAAAGAATGTTATGCTTCATGCTGGGTATATGATAAGAGCATGTCTTAACTCCAAGTTAAAAGTTTAAACTGTTTTTAAAATAAGCCCTGAGTGACCTCTCAAAGCGTAAAGGCCCAGTGAAGAGGCTAGGAGACGCATAGAAGATGGAAAGGGATCACTGTTTTAAGAATTCTTGTTAAGGGAGTGCCAGTGGTGTCCTTACAAGAATGGAGTTAGGCCCAAGTTCATATATCTCAGATGGCATGTTTTTAAAAAAAAAAAAAAGGGGGGGGGATATTATTTTATCAAAAGAAAAAGATATCTCAATTAAGAAAAGTACTGAGTAGGATTTTCATAATTTGTTTTAACAACTGCCTACAACAGCCTCCAAATCCTTGAAATTCTAACCTTTTTCAGGGACCCCCCCTCTTTTGATTTGTAAGGAACTTCTAAACATTGATACAGGTAAATGATTTCCAATTTTATTAGTTTTCTATTAGAGGTGTCACTAATGAGAGACATTTTCTTTTGCAGGTCATTTGATACCAAGGTGGAGGTTGTTGGGCAATTTGTTGTCAAACGACCCTCGGGCTCTGATGTAACCCCGATTTTATCTATCATCAATCTACCTTGGTCATATGATTGATTTATATGTCGACACAATTATCGAGACAACCCAATCCACATTCATATGGACCGTTAGAAGCAACCTATTGTTAATAGTGTTGCTCACGGTTCGTCCCATTTCCTTGGAGGGCTATGGTATTAATTTGAAGCCCATTATTTTGAGTCGAGCCTTGTTTGGTCCACTAAATAAACCTAACCTAACTTACCTTGTTTGGTCACTTGCTTGGCTTATATTCTTGGCCTCCACTATGAAGAATGTTCCATCTCTCTCTGTGATTGCTTCTCGGCTTCTCCTCTTTCATATGACCTTTGTGGTTTGTGGGCATATTATTGTTCTTTATCTTGTCCAACCCTTTGTGAGTATATTGTAGCAACCGGAGGTGGGAATATAGGTGGTGGTTTTGGGCGTTGTCTCAACCCATTGGTGGTGTCGATCTATTTGTTGAAACTGAGCCCGGTTTACCTTGGTATTTGCTGGAAAGAATTGAACATTGAATGAGATGATGAATGCTATGTTAATAAGTTCTGGATTACCACAGAACTTGTTGGGGGGAAGCCTTGCTTTCTGCCAATTATATTCTTAACAAATTACCACATCGAAAAATGCATAAAATATCTTATGAAGTATGAAAAGGTCACAAAGCTAATTATAAATACTTGAAGTTATGGGGTTGTTTGGCTAAGATAGCAGTCCCTAAACCTAAAAGGGTTAAGATAGGACCTAAAACCATTGATTGTGTATTCATTGGCTATGCCTACCATAGTAATGCGTATAGATTTCTTATACAGAAGTATGAAATACCTGATATGCATGTTAATACAATCATTGAATCAATGGATGCTACATTCTTTGAAAATATTTTTCCTTATAACATGCAAAATGAATCAAATTCACAAAAGAGATCTTGTGAAAGTGAAGAGGCTATAGATCAAGAATTTATAAATGAACAACCTAGACGTAGTAAAAGGGCTTGGACGTCAACCTCCTTTGAGCCTAACATTCAAACATATTTGTTAGAAAATGAACCTCAAAATTTTAAAGAGGCTATGTCATCAACCGAAATTTCATATTGGAAAGAAGCTGTTCATAGTGAAATTGAATCCATATTACAAAATCATACATGGTAATTAATAGACCTTCTTCCCGATAATAAGCCATTGAGATGTAAATGGATTTTTGAAAGGAAAATGAAAGCAAATGGATTAATTGACAAATATAAGGTTAGATTTGTCACGAAAGGCTACAAGCAAAAAGAATATCTTGATTATTTCGATACTTATTCTCCTGTGGCAAAAATCACTTCCATACGTATGCTTATTGCGATAGCAGCATTGAATGGTTAGGATATACATCAAATGGATGTTAAAACGACTTTCTTGAATGGTGAATTAGATGAAGAAATCTATATGGAGTAACCTGAAGGATTTGTGACATCAGGACAAGAAAAGAAAGTATGTTGACTTGTTAAATCACTTCATGGATTAAAGCAGGCTCTTAAGAAATAACATGAAAATTTTGACACGATTATGATGTCAAATGGTTTCAAAATTAACGAGTGTGACAAATGTGTTTATATTAAGAACACTCAAAATGGTTACGTCATGGTTTATTTATACGTAGATGACATGTTGATTATGGGTAACAATGATACCATAATTCAAAATACAAAAAGGATGCTAACAAGTAAATTTGAAATGAAGGATTTAGGTGTAACCGATGTTATATTAGGAATTAAAATTTCTAGAACATCCGATGGTTTCATACTGTCTCAATCACACTACATTGAGAAGATTCTTGATAAATTCAAGAAATACGATATTATCCCTATGAAAACACATATGGATGTTAGTATGCATCTTGTTTCCAATACTGATAATAGTAAGTCTCAATTGGAATATTTTCGTATTATTGGCAGTTTAATGTATGTCATGAACTGCACACGATCTGATATTGCTTATTCCATTAGTAGACTAAGTCGATATACGAGCAATCCAAGCACTGATCATTGGAAGGCAATTGTTAGAGTTTTAGGGTATTTAAAACATACCAAAAACTTTGGATTGTACTATTCAAGATATCCAGCAGTACTTGAAGGATACCGTGATGCAAATTAGATATCAGATACTAAAGACTCCAAGTCAACAAGTGGATATGTTTTTACACTTGGAGGTGCTGTAGTATCATGGAAATCTTCAAAACAAACATGTATAGCTAGATCAACGATGGAATCCGAATTCATTGCATTAGACAAAGTTGGAGAAGAAGTCGAATGGCTACGAAACTTTTTAGAAAATATTCCATGTTGGATAAAACTTGTGCCTGCTATATATATCCATTGTGATAGTTAATCAGTAGTTGGTAGGGCACATAATACAATGTACAACGGTAAATCTCGACATATACATAGTAGACACAATACCGTTAGACAATTGCTCTCTACTGGTATTAACTCTATAGATTATGTGAAGTCAAAGGAGAATATTGTAGATCCGCTAACTAAAAGTTTAACAAGAGAGCAAGTCGAAAGTTCATCGAAAGGGATGGGATTAAAACCAATAAAATAATCAAAAGTTTCCATTGTGGCAACTTAATATAGTTGATTGGAGATCCCAAGATCTAGGTTCAATGGGACAACCGAACTGTGGAAAATTTAGTACGGACTGGGGAGATTTTTATTCCTACCCATTCCTATGATAAGACAGTGCCTAATTGCTACAAAATAGGTTAAGTTACGTTTTTAATGGTTTCTATATCTTGATTCGTTTAAGTGGAGTATAGCAAAATACTCTTTATAGAAACCACCTATGTGGGTGAGAAGGAACCGTTTCTAAGAGAATTAAGTGAAGATGAATTCTCTAAAAAAACTCATGAACCAGGAGGTGTCCAAGGCCAAAATGGACACAAACGTGAGAACCAACAGTGTTCGAAGAGAACTGTGTAACTTCTATTGTCTAGGTTCACATGCAAGGCTGACTGTTCAAAACAACTTGCTACTGATTGGCTAAGTAAATCCGATAGATTTTACTAGAAAAATTTCAAAGTCTTTGATTACTTATCTCGATGCAGTTTTCTTCAATTTTACTTCGATAAACATATCAGATATTGTTTGAAAAAATGCCAACATATTTCATTTATGTGGGGGATTATTGGAAAATAGTTAGTAAAATGGGTCAACTTTGAGCCCCAATTTCAGTGGGACCCACATTTTAATTAATTCAGGACCTAGCGTATTCACGTTCTACTCCGTGAGGTGATTAACGTGATATATTTATTTGTCGAAAACCATTTAGAATTGAATAAAATATTGAATGTCAAAGTAACTCACTTGAAACTATAAATCATAGAAGAATTTGATTTACCAAACACTTATCCCACATAGGAAAGTTAGTAAACTTTGGTGTGGTTTATATGATGAAACTTTGTGAATTGGGTTTGGGCCCCAAGGGGTACCAATAGTCTTTGGAAGGGAAGAGACCTACGTCCTATCGGATTCGATCATAGACCCACACGCGCGCGCCGCCGCCAACCGACTCAACACGGCACGAGCACGAGCACGAGCACGTGTCCGAGTTCAAGTCCGGTTCATGTTCAGGTGCGGGTGGGTCCTTGTGCTATATTAACTTTTTGGACAAAATTTATTTGAATTTTTTGGAACAAATTGTAAATAATCAAATTCTTGAGTACTTAATGAAATTAATTTTGGCTTATTTCCAGGTAATTTTTCTTGGTTTGGATGGTTTGTTAAATAGTCGTCTGTTAACCGACCAAACAGTTGACTGTTAACCGACCAAACTGGTGCAGTATCGAACAAACATGTTTGTTCGAGTTTTGAAGGTTGCCTGAACAGTGACGACTATTCGGGAGGATGTTCGAATGGCCACGAACAAGTCTATAAATAGCCCACCCCACTGCCAGAAAAATTACACCATTTTCATTGCAACAATTCTCTGCATTGAATCTCATCCTCCCCCTCTCTCGTTCTAATATTATTTTCGAAGTTAAAACACTTTGTTGCGTTCGTTGGAATTCCTGCAGATTGTTGTGCTGCTTCCTTAGGAGACGAAATTCGTTCTATTCTGGAAAACGATTGCTGGACGCCTTTAACACCGTTGAAGGTAGCAAATTCGTTTTAAGGAAATATCGTGAAGTCGGTGGGCTCGAATTAACTTTTCTGATCCTGTTGATCGTACTTTTACGCTGTTCAAAATTACATAAGGTAATTCTGTTGGATTATTTCAAAGGAGAAACTTATACTCCAAAAACAAC
Organism: Olea europaea var. sylvestris; assembly: GCF_002742605.1. Taxonomy (NCBI): domain Eukaryota; kingdom Viridiplantae; phylum Streptophyta; class Magnoliopsida; order Lamiales; family Oleaceae; genus Olea; species Olea europaea. The sequence continues at coordinate 309,390 of NW_019263611.1, read as the reverse complement.
ATTGAAGAGAGATAAGCAACAATATACAACACTAAATTTTGGCCGTCATAAAGAGTAATTAGAACTCCAGCCCCATAAGCACTCCATTCATCATAACAATTCCAGAGATCATCAATGTAAAATAATTTAATTTTATGTTTCCCTTGGATGCCATAAACTATTCATATTCACAATATTACTCTGTTCACAAAATCATCAAATAAAAAAGGGACAAATAATCAACCAACATAAACACAATTTCATAAAATAAAGATTAACCAACAAAGCAATCAGACGTGAGATAACGTCAAATATTTTTAAAGAAATAGAAAAGGAAAGAGACAAACTTAGGGCAGGAAATATGATGGAACAACTGGAGTTACACAATCCAAAAAATATTCAAGGTTTGTATGCATTGAAACCTTGTAAAAAATCTACATGGTTCTTTAAGCATAGAGAAGAGAGAGAGAGAGAGAGAGAGCTTTCACTGGTTATATCCCCTAGACATTCAAGGAATGAGAAAACACATTGACTATTAAATAAATGGGAGATGAAGAGAGAAATTAAAGGATAAAATAGAGATTACAATTTTTTGACGACCGGAAATCAAATATTTTTTGAGAAGAGGGTATATTGGTAATATAGATAAATATATAATAGTAAAATTGGTAATAAAAAATTTCTTCTCAATCCCTCATTTTTATATGGGGTGATTATATTACTACCACAATAATTGTTTGGTGCACCAAGATTTTCTTATTTACTTAAATAACTATGAGTAAAAAGACATAAATACCCTATCTATTAATTACTTGTATATTTATTCATTTCATCGTATTATTTGTACACCACAAAAGATATATAACTTCTATTTTAAAGATAGATATAAAATTCCTATTTAAAAATACAAATAAGAAGATTTATATAACAAAAGATCTAAAATTCGAATAAAAGAACAAGAAAGAGTCTTGAAAGAACTTGGAGAGTACCTCCCAATAGCTTTGGAAGTCCTTGTCAAATTCACCCTTTTTAGGGAGCCTTCGGAATACAAGTATAATTTCTTGTCTTCCATAATCTCTTTTATTTTCTTGTAGTTAATGACACATTGCATCATTTCACCCAACTATTTTCAGACATATTTACCATTAAAATTCACTTGGATCCTCAAAAATATTCAATACCATCTTGTTTCGAGTCTCTGTCAGCCTTTGATCCATTATCCTAATCAACCCTAACCACACCCTACTATACACGTGTTTATATCTTTATATCTGCTAATATTATTGGCTGAAAGAGATGGTCTCAACAAAAATATAAAGATGAAACTTGAGGGGAATGTCTTTCAGAATCTGACATTTTGTTACTTAATCTTGGCTTCTTCTTTTTTGGATTATTTCTTTTATAAGTTTATAAGCAATTCCTAAATTTAGAAGATATTTTCCTGGGATTATGAAAGAAAATAAGAGAGATTATGGGAGACATAAGAAGAGGACTTATTGCATCGTATAATTGGCCATGCTCGCAAAGGACAAATTACTTCAGTTATGAGGTTTAGCGGGTGGGCGAAGGTGGTGATGAAGAATGGTTGGGGGGAAGATGAGGAAAATGTGGAGTACATTTTGGGTTATGCCATGTGTACAAACATGTAGAAATATCCTTTTTTTTTTCTTTTCATTTTTAGTTTTTGATAGGTTACAATTATAAAGGTAAATTTATTGTGGTGTATTTATTGAAAATATTCTTTAATTGTGGTTTGATTATAGTGTGGTGTAGTAATGAAAATTTGTGACGGTAATATAATTAGCCTTTTATATATTGTAGATTATAGATATATTGCATTATTTTTGGAATAAAAAATGATGATATAATTATTTTTGAATATCTATAATCTATTCTATAATTATATTAAAGTATCTAAATCATTTTTTGGACGATTTAACCTCCCTACAATTCAATTATTTCAATAATACCTTACTTTTCACTTTTCGATATGTAATAAATACTACATAATTATTATCGTTTATTAAATTTGTGTTATTTATTCTCAATTAATTAACATTCACATTAATCTAGATTCAATGAATTTTCACTCGATAAATCTTGAATTATATAATTCTAGATTTATTATAGATGAATTTATTCATATTCATGTATTTAAAAATTTTAATGGGTGTTTAATTTATGTATTAACAATTAATTTTTTATGTATCAAATGTAATATAAAAAGATTGCTCATTTATAGTATTTCATTATTACAAAAAATTTGAATCATAGAAGTTGAGTTTTGATAGTACAATAAATTGGTACCAAATATTACTTTTACATTACTTATAAAGTATCTTAGAACAACGTGCAATTCGCGTTCAACTTTGACTATTTTATTTAAAAGTATACAGTTTATGTAATTTCTACTTTCTTTGAACTGCAAAAATTTGAATTTGGCCATGCTGGAGCACTAGGTCTTGAAAATATGAAACTAATATCCGTCGAAACATTGACCCAAATAACCCTATAATAGGGCACATGTGAAAATGCCTATTTCAAGCAACCAATGTTTTCACAATAACATAAGGTGTTCTCAACTCATATTCTAATAAATTTTAAAGTCTATTACAATCTAGTTATCCCATAACTAGTGAATTTTAAATATATTATTAATTGGAATGACTTGAGTATTAATCGATTTCGAGACTATAAACAAGAATTAATTACGTCATTTGTCACTGAAGACTTAAGTAACTACACTAATGGCTATCTACGTTATTTTCTTATGCTAATAATCACTCAAATTATTAATCGCATTCTAATGATCACTTGATAAAAAAAATAACATTAAATTTAACGTGACATCATTAAATACCAACGTGTCACTAACAATGTAATTGCCAAATCAGCAAAAATCATTGTTAAAAGTAAACTATGAGTTTACTATACGGTTCAAGTCCAAAAATAAAATCAAAATTAGAGTCACATTATGTTATTCTCATTTTAACTTGTATAATTTGGCGAGTCAGCACAGAATGCTATTTTTCTAATAGAATGACTATAATTAGCTAACAATTAAAAACTTGAGTGATTATTAATAACTTCAGCAACCATTGGTGTAGTTACTCAAACTTTTAGTTGCCATTGACGTAATTAACCCTATAAATATACATATGAAATCCAATAGAAATTTTAGTATTTCAATAGATTTCGAACTCATAAATATGAAGTCAAAATTATTCATACAGTTAAGAAAAATAAAAGAAATTAATATAAATAAAAATATAAAAATAAATAAAATATTAATAAATGTATCTTATTTTCAATTATCATTCATCTGGACGGTAAATAAAAATATGAATTAGGTTCTCATTTTTATTAGAATTTGATATCGAATTTTTATAATTGGACAACTTAGAATAAAAAAAAAAAGTCAATCCATTCCGCTTTAAAAAATTCATGAACATGTCTTCAATCATAAAATATTTAGCGCATATTTTACATTAAAAAATAATTTATGACATATTTTGTAACTAATAATCGACATTGTAAGGAAAGACAATCTTTATTTTCAAATCGAGCTGATTTTTCATTTGTTGACATTTGTTTGTTCTATTTTTAAGATTCATGAAATTAATTATTGTCCTCAATGAGATTTTAAAATATTATAAATTCTAACGAATTTCATATGTTTACATAGATTTTCACATAATGCACGAGAATGAAGAATCTCATTAAAAATGTTGAATATCAAAATAATCTGTTATTTGTTTTTAAACTTGAAATTCATCAAAATCTCTTTATATATTGATTTGTTATTTAGATTACTTAATTTTTAATAGATTTTAATATATTCAAAATCTCAAGTAGGAAAACTTAGATTTTACTAGATTGATTAAAATCTCAGATGGAGAAACCTGAATTTATAAAGACTTTTAAAATTCATTAGAATTTTATTTGGTCTAACTTAAGAATTTTCTATAATATACGAATTTTATGAAATCCATTAAAACTTATAATATAGAATTTACAAAAATCTGATAATTAAATATGTGAATTTTTATTCGAATTTGTGAAATATGTGAGAATCCATAAATCTTAAAAAATTAATTAAATTTGAGTCGAGATACTCCCATAGGTGGACTCATCGTCGGGTGGAGTCAGGATTTTTATTTGAAAAATATTACAGTGGTTGGTGGACATGGCAAAGCAGTATTGACATAGATAACGACATTTAAAACCAAAATAATAGTTTTTGTTTCGAAATTATGTTAGGAAGACGTAGTAGTAATCAACTTAGGGTTATTTGTAAAAATATTAATAAAACTAAGAAGAAATAAAGGAATCAACAATATTTTATTTTAAACAAATCAAGGTTTGAATATACATATAAAACGACAAATAGAAAAAAAAATAGAAAATCAAATTTACTCATTGTGCATAAATATTAAAATAAAGCAAACAAAGTACAAAAATTTCAGTCGTAACAAGGTAAGTGAAGAAAAGCTTAATTAGAAAAGAAAAGAAAAAACTCAATGTCCTACTAGGGTTGCCTTCTTCGAAAATTTTGTACAACTTTCTTCATAATCGACCGTATATTAAACCAATTTTTGAAGAGATATATGTGTAATAAGAGGAAAGTGTTTTTCTTTTAGTAATTAAATATGAAGGAAAGATTTAGGTCTTAAACTGTATGTGATGTGATAAGCATATTCTTTGTCAACTTCATTTGTTGACCTCGAGAATTGGACCCTTCACGTGGCCAACAGATAGCTACTCCACGTAATCTTTCATGCGCACAACAATGCATGGTTAGAAGCATACAGTCAGAACCAATGGTGGTGGTGGCAGCTGCATATACTCCGACGGTCAAGTCAGCGTTGGGTGATCGGAATAGTGCTCAAATTGTGCAAGAGGGTGGGGAGGAGAATATATGTTTCTTAGTGTGGAGAGCTAAATTGTTAAGAGTTTCATTACCTTTCTCTTCCCAAACCTTGGGTTTTTATAGACGTAGAGTACTGTTGGATGTGGGACACGTGTATGCGTCTGACGGTGTGAGGTGTTCGCTCATAAGCGTCAATTAGCCGCGTCTAGAGTGGGTGGACAATTAGTTCTACTGAGTTGAGTTGACATAAAGTCGATATGTTACATCAACTAGATCTATGGAGACGTCACATCAATTGATCCTTGGAGGCAGAGGGGATCCTGACAGATATCTTTCTGATAGTGGCGGTGGAGAAATCTGTTAAGGGGTACCTCGGAGTGCCCGACGCTTCGGAGTTGAGGAAAACTTCGGTTACTTTAATGGATCTACTCTTCACCTTGCAGCGTGTCATGTCGAGGTCGTCAGGAGTGGGCATCACTTTGAAACCACTTTGGATGGACACATGTCACTTCGAAGAGTGGTACGACTGTTGTTCCGAAGTGGTTTGGTCAGGATGGACATGCGTCACTTCGGAGAGTGGTGTGACTGTTGTTCCAAAGCGGTTTGGTCAGGGGTGTAACAGTGGTCCTCCCAAGTTCAGGCATGAATATTTATATCATGGGTGGACTTGTTTTCTCGATTGTATATGCCGACCTTAGAGTATTGCGAAATTTGATGAAGTGCTGAGGCGAGGTGATAACCGAGGAGATGTGGGCAGGGCATCCTCTCGGTTGATCATTCGTTGTTTCGTGACGATCCTTCAGTGTTCAACTGGGGGAGGAGCTCATCTGTCACCGTTGCGTTGATCCAAATGGGACGACGCGTTGGGAGATGACTAGAGCTTTGTAAAGTTTAAGAGGGAACGTAGCAACCGAGGCGAGGACCCATACAGGGGACTCCACGTCAAGTGCGTCGAAGCTTGTAAAGTTGGTTACAAGGCTCATCTATTATCGATGCATTGACCTACAAGGGAAGATGCGTTGGGAGATAGTTAAGGCTTGGAAAAGCTGAGAAAATGCGGCGATCGAGGCGATGACCTACAGGGGACTCCGCATCAGGTGTGCCGAGTCTTGTAAAGTTGGGTGAAGAGCTCATCTACTATCGATGCGCTGACCCACAGGGGACGACGTGTTGGGAGATGGTTAAGGCTTGGAAAAGTTGAGGGAACGCAGCAACCGAGGCAATGACCCACAGGGGACTCCACATCAGGTGCGTCGAAGCTTTGTAACGCTAAGTACTTCATTCGAGGTGTATTGGGATGGACTATCTCTGATCTGAAGCGTCTTATTATAACGTTAATCGATGTGACAGCTGTCGCGTATTTTCAAGGCAACAGTTGGATGTGCTGCTTGTTCCCAGAAAAAGGGCTGCTGCGGCCACTTATTGTTGACGGCTGTTGTTGTTCGAGGTGAAGCGCTTTATGCGTGCGTGAGGGGCACAATTAGATCTTGGGCGTTGATCAAATATGGCGTTTCATTTCTACGATCCAGATTTGTGATGAGATGAACGGCCTAGATTGACATCGTTTGAATTCGACGGTGCGGATCGTCTGAATTCTCCTATAAAAAGAGGACTTATTGCCATTCGAACGTTTTTACATTTGCAAACTTAGAATCCCTATTGCTCTCTAATTTTTTGGCGATTTCCGACGAATTTCAAGCGTTTCCCGACGACATTTTCATTTTTCGATGAGTTTCAGAGGGCCATTTCTTATTTCCCGACCGTAGAAAACCCTAATCCGTTCGTTTCAGTAAGTATTTCTCTAGTTTTTCAAGTTTTTTGAATTCTGATGGCTTCTGAGAGTAGTAACGCTTTGGGGAGGGAATTGGGTGTAGTTCAGGCGGATGAGCCTATATTGGCAACATCCAGTGAGGTGGCCGATGCTATATTAGGGTGAAAAAATCTGACGAAGGCCTAATAGCCCGGTAGACACATCAGAACATTGGGGGGCTTCTGACTATCCATCGAAGTTGAAAACTACTGACCTGGCTAGATTTAGGACCGAGTATCAAATCCCAGATAGTGTGGGTTTGTTACTTCCGGGGCCGGATGAGCGAGCCTGTTACCCAAGGCCGGGGTGCGTAGCTTTTAGCGATGCCATATTGAGGGTGAGGCTTAGGTTGCCCATCCACCCCTTTTTTAGATATGTATTAAGGTCCTATGGCCTAGCCTCTACCCATTTGAATCCGAACTCCTGGAGCCAGATGGTGAGATCATAGATACTGTGGAAGGAGGCATCCTATGGGGAGGAGATGCCATTTTTTATTTTCCAAATAATGTATATACCTAAGGTCGTGGCGGAGGGTGATAAGACGAAGGGATGGTACTACTTGACTTCCTGGGGGTCTCACACTCCATTCATGCTCGATCAGTCGAGCTCCATTAAGGAATGGAAGAGTTCACGGTTCTGGGCTTCCGAGAGATGGGACACGATGGAGGGTGACCCCCTGGTGTCCCTTACCGTTCCTACCAAATACTCCACATGTAGTGAGTACTAGTACCTTGTTTCTAAAAATGTTTGTTTGTGTTCGGAATATAACTCATTTTCTTGTAGGTCCTTTTCCTCGATGCGAGTTGTCTACAGAAGACTTTGACACTATCTGCATCGTCTATCAGCTTCCCCCGAAAATGAGGTCTTACAACGAGCTGATAAGGAAGAATATCCATTTTGTGGAGCACGAGCTGATGGCCTCCCAAGATGAGTATAGAGGTTACATCATTAGTCTATAGTTGAAGCATTCGAACTTAGCTAATTTTCTGTCTTGTTTGTTGCAGATAACTTTAACAAAAAGAGGCCTCTAAAGCCGACCTTCGAGAACATCCAAAGGATGATGGCTGAGGCGAGGGCCCTGAAGAACTCTTCTTCGGCCTACAAGAAACAAATGGAGGACTTGGCAGCTGCCAGTAAAAAGCTCCCTCGGGCCGAGGAGGAGGAGCCCTTGTTGAAGAAGGGCAAGAGGGCAGTCGGCCCCCAAAGGCCCCTACTGTAGCGAGGGTGGCCCCGAGGAGGACAACGATCCCCACAGGGGTCGTGATTGGGGAGAGGTCCACTTGCCTACCTGAGACGACCCTCGTGCTAGCATCTGCTCCCACCTCTACAGGTCCTCCTGCTCCGGCGGCTATAGAGGAGAGGAAGAAGAGGGCTCGTCCTTCGAAGGAGCAGGACTTCTTGGGCTGCACCTCTGAGGAGCCCGTGAAGGAGGTATTGGAGGCACTCCCTTCAGAAACTGCTACTGTGGCCCGGGTCCATTGCAAATACTAGACTGAGGCCTGGAGGGACCACACGTCGTCTTGCTCAGCCGAGGCATTGAGCACCAGTGTCCAACTGGAGGGTCTAGTGAAGGACCTTAGGGCAAAAAACATAGACCTAGCCCAAAGGTTGGAGAAGGCCTCTCTTTATGGAGACGAGGTGAGGGCGGCTTGAGCCCAAGCAGAGGAGGCCAGGAAGGCAAATGAGGAGACAGAGACGAGGGCGGTGAAAGCTGAGGCCACGTCAGAGCAGCTCAAGAAGGAATTGTATAAGACTGAGTGCCAAGTAGCTGCTCTGACAAGGCGGATCGACCATGCCAGTGAGATCACCGCCTCGCGGTGGAGGCCCTTGACGCCTCGAATAAAGAGAAAAGTGAGCTGAGGCAGTGAGTGGAGGCCCAAGTCGAAGAGATTGGCTCTTTGAAGACAGAGGTAAGAACAGTTGGCGAGTCAGCCGTGCATCACTTTATTGACCACTTTGAAGAGCACGAGCTATATGACACCTTCGCCAACTATTGGGCCTCGTGGAACGCCCAGGCTATGTTGCAGCCACTCAGGGAGGTCCATTCGAACTTGAACATTTCAGCTTTGGAGGAAGAGTTCGGTGGGCCTACCGGAGGTCGTTCCAACATAGCCACTACTGAGGAGGCTGTTGCTGCTCCAAGAAACGCTGTTACACGGGGAGACATTGCTCCCGAGGAGGGAGAGGTAGGGGCAGGGGCTATAGTGCCAGTAGAGTAGGATCTATGTTATGGCTTCGGCCTACCTTGTAATTTATTTTGATATTAATGGAATCAAAATTTTACCAAGTATTGTTTCTTCTCCCCTTTACTTTTATGTTGAACTGTTCGTATCTTGATGAGTAAAGTAAATATTGAGCACCACTTACCAATAATAACCAGTTGATGACAGAAGAATTGACCCATATAAAGCACTGAAGAACTGAGGCATCAATTGATTAACCCACATAACATAATGGAGAACTGTGTTATTATAACTTAGGAACTTACATTATCTTTTACTAAGGCAATTCAACATAGTAAGATAGGAATGTTACAATATTGGACAAAATGTAGATCGGATCAGAACATGCACATCACTGATAGTACTTCCTTAAGTGTTCAATGTTCCACTGATGAGGCAGTACCTTCCCTGCCATGTCTTCTATTTCATAAGTACCATATCGGGACTCTTTGCAGATGCAATAAGGACCTTCCTAGTTGGCTTCGATGATTGAAAGGCCCTTCTGAGGACGAGGCCCCCAAATGAAGAGTTCGTTTTCTGACCTTGGAGTTGTAATAAAGGGTCATCTTTTTTTTATACTTAGCCGACTTTATTTGGGAGGAATTCCTTCTTTCTTCAAGGAGGTGAAGTTCGTATACCCAAGCTTCGTCGTTGCCAATCTCATTGAAATATATACGACGATGAGAGAGGACACCCACATCGACAGGACTCATGGCTTCGGATCCTTAGGTCATGGAGAAGGGTGTTTAACCTGTTGCAATTCGACTGGTTGTTCGAATGGCCCAGAGGACATGGAAAAGCTCATCAACCAATGCCCCTTTCGAAGCGTCAAGCTTCATTTTCAGGGTATATGCTTGATAGTCTTGTTCACTGCCTCAACTTGCCCGTTGGCTTGGGAGTGATGAGGTGTTGAGAAGTACTTCCTTATGCTGAGTTTGTCACACAAGTTTCGCATCTTCTTGTTATCGAATTGCCTTCCGTTGTTAAACTCTAAAGAGTGGGGAATGCCGAACCTGCAAATGATGTTCTTTTAGACGAATTTTGTGGTGTTCGCTTCAGTGATTCTTGCTAGAGGTTAAGCTTTGACCCATTTGGTGAAGTAGTCAATGGCAACGATGGCAAAAATAGCGCTTCCTCTCCCCTTTGGGATTGGGCCAATAAAGTCGATGTCCCATTTGACAAACGGCCATGACCTGGTCACACGGAGAGGCCCTGAGAAGGCTGCCTTTGAATGTTTGAGAAGCACTGACATTTGTTACATTTTTGAACAAACTGGCAAGGGTCCCTTTTCAGGGTCGGCCAGAAGTAACCTTGTCGAAATACTTTGTGCGCCAGAGCTGTTCCTCCGGAGTGGTTACCGCAGACTCCCTCATAGATCTCCCTGAGTATATATATGGTTTCTTCCCCTCCGACACATCGAAGAAGTGGCGAGGCGAAGCCCCTTTTGTAGATCATATCATCCTGGAGAATAAAGTGAGCAGCTCTTCTCCTCAATTTCTTCGCTTGGATTTTCGAGGCTAGCAGTGATTGATCATTGAGGTAGGCTACGATGGGTTGCATCCAAAGTGGGGTGCCTTCAATCCATAGTACCTCTTCGTCTCCAGAGATGGAGGGCTTCGGTAGGCGCTCAATTAGGACAATTTTTAGCAACTCCGAATCCCTGCTACTGGCCAATTTGGACAGGGCATCGACGTGTGTATTTTCGAGGCGTGGGACTTCAACCAGTTCGAATCTCTCGAATTGAGGGACTAGGTTCAGAACCAATTTCAGATATACAGCTAAGCCACTGTCTTTGGCTACAAACTTTCCGTTGACCTGACTCACCACAAGCTGTGAGTCGCTACTTGCTAGGAGCCTTTTGACTTGCATTTCTTTCACTCTGAGGCCTGCTCGGAGGGCCTCATATTCCACAGTGTTGTTCAAGGCTTTGAAGTCGAACCTAACTGCTCGTAGTTTAGCTTATGGCCCTCTAGACTTTTTAAAACGACTCCTGCTCCGGGGCCAATTTCTCCTGAGGATCCATCCACATATAGGTTCTATGTTGGGGGCTCGACTGTTTCCATTATCGCCTACATTTCTAGGGCTTTGGCAAATTCAGTCACAAAATCTGCAAGGGCTTGGCCCTTGATGGCATTTCGAGGTCGGAACAGTAGGTCGAACTTGCTGAGCTCGATTGCCCATTTTAGCAAACGGCCCGAAGCGTCTGTTCTTTGCAGTACTTATTTCAAGGGAAAGTTGAAGAGCACTTCAACCAAGTAAGCCTGAAAGCATGGCCTCAATTTTCTTGATGCTGTAACAAGGGAGAGTGCAAACTTTTCCATATCTGGGTAGCGCGCTTGTGCTGGAAGTAGTGCCTTGCTAACATAGTATACCGACAGTTGATGCATGTTTTCCTATCTGATAAGGATCGTGCTGATAGCCTTGTCTAAGATCGCTAAGTACAGTAGCAAGGGTTTTCGTGGTTAGGTTTGGATAGTAGGAGTGCCTCTCCTAAGTGATTCTTCAGCGCTTGGAAGGCTTCCTCGCACTTATCCGTCCATTGGAACTTCCTTCTTTGCTTTAAGACTTTGAAGAAGGGTATGCTCTTGTCAGTGGCCTTGGAGATGAAGCGGCTGAGTGCGGCTATCCGACCGTTGAGGATTTGGACCTCCTTTGGCTTCTAAGCTGACCTCATTTCTAGTAAGGTCCTTATCTTTTTTGTATTCGCCCCGATTCCTCTTTTGTTCACAATATACCCTAGAAATTGGCTCGAAGCTATCCCCAAGGTGCACTTGGAAGGGTTAAACTTCATTTTATACTTTCCAAGAATCTGAAAGGTCTGGTCGAGGTGACTTACGTGTTCTTTCACCTGGAGGCTTTTAACTAGTATGTCATCCACGTAGACTTTCGTAGTTTTACCAATGAGCTCGGCAAACATCATATTGATCAGCCTCGGCAAACATGATATATAGCTCCAGCATTTTTCAATTCGAAAGGCATCACCTTATAGCAATACAATCCTTTGTCTGTGATGAACGATGTGGATTCCTCATCAGGTTGGAACATGGGTATCTGGTTGTACCCTGAGTATGCATCCATAAAGTTCAGGAGCTCGTGTCCAGCAGTGGAGTCCACAAGTTGGTCTATCCTTGGGAGAGGAAAACTGTCCCTAGGACATGCTTTGTTCAGACTCTCCATTTCTCGCTAGGTTTCTTCATGAGGATCGGGTTGAATATCCACTTCGGATAGATGACTTCTCTGATGAAGCCGTTGCGGCTTAATTTGTCAACTTCTTCTTTGAGTGCTTCATATCGCTTTGAGTTGAGGACTAGTCTTTTATGCCTAAACAGGGCGCATGAGGAGTTGATGTTAAGGTGGTGGCAGCTGACCCTTGGGTCTATTCCTATCATATCTTCATGTTTCCAAGCGAAGATATCCAGGTTCCTTTTCAGGAAGTTTATCATTTCTTCTTTCATTTCAGGGGATAGCACTTTCCCAATCCGAAAGACCTGATTGGGGTCTTCAGGGTTGGTGGAAAAAGTTTCTAATTCTTCCATTGGGATCGCATTTGGTTTAGACTCGATGATTCGATGATCCAACTCATCAAGAGGGTGCCCTTCTTCAGGGCCCTCTACCATGTTGACGTCTTCTTCATGTTCGGAGGTATGCCCTTATTCATGGGTGTCATTTATGTATCCACGTCGACTCCGTTGGTGGCCTCTATTAGGATGACATTAACAGTGCGGGGTTCGAATTTTCGCAGAGAGTTGATGTAACATGCCCTTGAACCCATTTGGTCGCCTCGAATTGTAGCAATCCCATGCTCAGTTGGGAACTTTATACATAAGTAATGGATGTATGTAACTGCCCAAAGATCTTTCAAGGCAGGGTCGGCGCAATATTCCATGGTAAGCTGATCTGTGGTTTGCCACTAAGAACTCAATGAAGTGGTGGGCCACTAGGAAGCTGACCCCATCTCGACAGGTAGAGTAATTCGCCCTCGTGGGATGATGCTATTGCCAGTAAATCCAAATAGCGGGGTCAGTCATTAGGATCAATTCATGTTCAATCTGCATTTTATCGAAGGTGGATCCGACCAATATATTCACCGAGCTGCCATTGTCGACGAGTATACGTTTGAGTCCGTTTCGAGCCACTACGGCTCTTACCACTAATGCATCACAATGGGGGTGGTGAACTCCTTGCACATCTTCTTGAGAGAAAGTGATCGGAGCCATCCTGTTCGCCTTTTGGGTCTGATTGACAATGTAAATTATCATTGGTGGATCCTTTACTTTCCTTGTGTAGTTCCTCTTGGCGTTCCTGGTGTTGCCTCCAATGTGAGGTCCTCCAATTATTGTATCAATTTCCCTGATAATTTGGCCTCCAGATGGGGCCTGATCCCTATATCTGGATTCTCCTCTGTCCATAGATTCTCTCCTCCGAAACGATTGGTCTCTATTTCGCCTCTCTCATCTATTCGGGGAATTAGACCTGCGGGGGTATTCATCCCTTCGTGGGTTACTCCGGTTCAAGGATGGAGGAGCATCCCTACATTTGTTGGTGTCGTGTCCGTCAAGTTGGTGAAAGGTGCAAAACCTTGCCCTTTCCAGGGGCCTGTTTGATCGCTTCTTCTTCTTTCGATTGTTGTTTGTTCTCCCGGATGGTCCTGCTTCAACAGGAGCATTTTCATATGCTAGCACTGGTACTGCATTTAGAGTGGTTGAAGCTAATGCCTACCCGGATGTGGGGGCTACTGTGTGACCCGCTTGGGATCATTGCTGGGTGACGAGGTGTGCTGCCTGTCCTTGACCTACTTGTCTTTGAGGTGGAGGGAGTCCCTGCGCTGTACGGTTTCGATGGTCAATCATCTCTTCATTGACAATATCCACTCTCATCATTTTTACTAGTTCGTTATAGATAGTGGGATTCTTGCTACGTATATCCCTCCAGAACAAAGTGTTCATGTTGAGGCCACCTTTCAAAGCTAAAAGGGTCTCTCTGTCAGTGACTTGCTCACAATACGTGATTTTATCAGTGAGTCTGACAAGATAGGTTTTCAACGTCTCGCCAGGAGCTTGCCTCATATCTTGCAGGCGTTACACTGGGGTCTCTCCTTCCATTCGTGAAAGGTATTGGTTCAGAAATGTCTTCTTCAAGTCTAACCAGCTCCTGATACTCAGGGCGGTAACCTCCTGTACAATATTTCAGCAGCTCCGATGAGGATTAAATTGAAGGCTCTACATTTTAGTGCCGGTGAGGCTCCTCTGCGTCATGTACTTAGTCAGGTATTTCTGTGGTTCCCCATTTCCTTCATACTTTGAGATTTTAGAGGGCATGAAGTTTGCAGGCATTGGAAAGCTTCGGATTTCTCTAGAGAATGGGAGGCTATATTATCGTCATCAATTTCGTAGGAGCGACACGGCCCTTTAGAGCTTTCTCCCTCTGATGCATTTTGGGGAGATGAGGGTGCCTCTTCTTGACTATCCCAATCCACTAGGTTTCTCTTCTCCCGTTGATTTCTAGGCAGAGGAGGTACTTGTTCCTATTCTTGCCAAACTGATCTCTGCACGGAGCGGACCCTATTGCTAGGGTTCTGTCATATTTTGTCGAAGACACTAACAGAGCTTTACGGTTCATATTCTGGTGGGAAGTTCTCTCATAGCGGTGGTTCTGCTAATCAGCTCCCCTGTGCCTAGGATGTGACATTCACGCCCACTTCTCTTTCAAAGGAATGTTCTCGGCGCTAGCTCAAATGGCCTAGGCCATGAGACGTAGGAATTTCTTAAGCTGGGTAAGGTTCTTGAGGTATCTGGAAGCCCTAATGACCTCGGGCATGCATGAAGAATTCACGCATCGCCACATTTTGAGTTGCAATGTCCCTCATTTCAGCAGCTATATGTGACATTCTTTCAATGAGTGCTGCTGTCATGTTGCCTCGGTGACGCTGGTGATGGGGTCTTCGATGCGTGACATTGGTCCTGATTACCTCTTCTTCAGAGGCATCCCTGTGCCCTTCAAAATTTGCATCTTCATTACTATAACTCATCTTGTCTACCCTTCCGAGGGTGTTAAGAACTTTGATTGTAGGTTGACTTTGTTCTTTTTCAAGAGCGTGCCCTTTTCAGGGTAAGTCGATAGTTTTTCGACGACTTTTCTGATGAATAATGTGGAACTTTTGGATTGGAATTCCCACAGACGGCGTCAATCTGTTGACCTCGAGAATCGGACCCTCTACGTGGCCAACGGATAGCTACTCTACGTAATCATCCCTGTTCACAACAACGCATGGTTAGAAGCATACGGTCAGAACCAGTGATGTGGCGATGGCCGCATACACTCCGACGGTCAAGTCAGCGTTGGGTGATCGAAACAGTGCTCAAATTGTGCAAAAGGGTGAGAGAAGAATATATTTTTCTTAGTATGAAGAACTAAGTTGTTAAGAGTTTCATTACCTTTCTCTTGCCAAACCTTGAGTATTTATAGACGTAGAGCACCGTTGGATGTGGGACGCGTGTATATGTCTAACGATGTGAGGCATCCGCTCATAGGCATCAATCAACCGCGTCTAAAGTGGGCAAACAATTAGTTCTTCTGAGTTGAGTTGACATAAAGTCTATATGTCACATCAACTAGATCTATGGAGACGTCACATCAATTGATCATTGGAGGTAGAGGGGATCTTGACAGATATCTTTCTGACAGTGGTGGTTGAGAGATCTGTTAAGGGGGTACCTCGAAGTGCTCGACGCTTCGGAGTTGAGGGAAACTTCGGTTACTTCAGTGGATCTGCTCTTTACGTTGCAGCGTGTCATGTCAAGGTCGTCAGGAGTGGGCATCACTTCGGAACCATTTTGGATGGACACGTGTCACTTCGGAGAGTAGTGCGACTGTTGTTCCGAAGTGGTTTGGTTAGGATGGAGATAGGTCACTTCGGAGAGTGGTGTGACTGTTGTTTCGAAGTGATTTGGTCAGGGGTGTAACATTATTCATTGAAAAATTATGTAAAATGGACGACATATGCAAATGAAAATAAAGATTAAGAATTGAATGCATAATTTTTCAACGAAATAAAAAATGTGTGCAAGAATTTGAAACATGGCATGTATGGTCACAATATGAGACTTTTACCACTAAGCACAAACATTTTCTCCTTTGCTCCGCTCTTGGACTCGACTAGGGTCAAATATGAGGGCATTACTTTTTCATATTTCATACAGAATATCAAAAATCTCACGATCAACTCTAAACTCAACTATTACAAAGTCAACCAAAAAAAGATAAAATTGACGAACTAATTGATTCCAAAGAACAAAACTAAATATAGCAAAAGTTGAAAAGTCTTTCTCAATTCTATTAAATTTTAATCAAAATAAAGCGAAACAAACACTATTTTTCACGATCAAATAAAAATCTACTTACTTAAAACTAATTACATATCGCCCCTTAACACTTCACACAACACCTATCAAATTGAATAAAACTCGCACATCAATATCATTTGTACAACATCAAAGACCAGAAAAGAAAAACAAATCAAAACCTCACCCCTTGCCCCATCACACTGCAAATAATTAAGAGTCCTATCCTACGACGAATTCTCCTATTGAGATACTTTTATCATCTGTGTTTTAATCTCACTAAACGAATGTTTAGAAGTGCAATATAATTCTAATAAATAATGGTTTTGGTTTTATGTCATTCATTATATTTTTTTTTGAAACAAGTTAGGAAAGTAACACTAATTATGATCCATTGCCAATTTTTCCTTCCTCCCGTCACTTCATTCATCAAGGAAAAATGATATTTGGCTTGCCGACGTTGATGGATCGAAAATATAATTTGAAATTGAAATTGAGTATTGAGTATTGATTTGAAGCAATTTAAAGCCCAGTAATGAAATTGAAACAAGTGTAAAAAGTTCAAAGGCCATTCAACGTGCGAACCCAAATCAATCATATCCAATACGATGGATATTCGAGTTTTTTTTTTTTTTTTTTTTTTTTTTGAGATGTCCCATCTTGCGCGGTTTTTGTGTTTTTTTTTTTTTTTTTTTTTTTTTGTTTTTTTTTGTGTCAAATATTCTACAAGAATTAGCCTCCATTTGGTAGCCTTTTTTTACCTCGCAAAAATTAATTTTTTAACCGTTATTTTACTATTTTAGTCGTCATTTTTTACTTCTTCATTAACAAATGAGACCTATTTTTTTTTCTAACAATCAAAAAATCAATCCTCACAATCAATCTCCCCACCCATGTAGCCAAGTTGATTCTACATTTGTAAAAAAAGTATTAAATAATGATAAGCATGGGATTCGGACCATGATTTTGTTGAATGAATACGACAATTTTACTGGTGTAGTGGACCAGCGTTTGAATTCCATGACCAAATCTGAAAAGTAGAAAAGTCGCTTACCATAGCGCCGCCCCAAACGTGATTGTACAGTTACTACGTGTCATCTTCTTATTCGATAAGAATCGCACCAATAAAAAGAATCTGAATCATGCAACATAGACAGAAAATTTGACATAATAATGTACATAATATCACATAACAATGCTGCTCAACCAGGTGCAAAATCAGGCTCCACCTCGGCCCTTAGATCTGGAAGAAAAAAAAAAAAAGTAAATGAAATTGACATCACCTCAGCTCCTGTTTTTGAGCCCACACTCACCTATATCATCCAATCAATTCCAACCATGACATCTTCGGTCACGATATCTAACAGGATTTTTCAATCAAAGTAGCAAAGCACCGACGGTATTATTTGCATTACACGTGGCCACTTCTTAGCATAGTCGGATTTTTCTTTGTATCTACATGTTTCTATTTAGTAGTCAAATTCTGATATTCTTTTGTTGAAAAATTAGATAGAATTGGTGGGTCGAGACTTGACTACATAATATTGGAGGGAAACGTAGAATTAATAAATTTAAGAGTCATATAGATACAACTACACTGTTACTTGACATGTTAGACTTATCAAGAAAAAAATATTAAGATAAAATAATTACAGACAATACTAAAAAAATATAATACATAGTTAATTATAAACATAGAGAAATGCGATACTTTTAGATCTATAATTGACATATAAACGAGACAAAAATATGAAAAGCTTTCATGTATACGAGCTACAAAGAAAATGACTATGTTGATAGGGGTAAAATAATTTAAAATACGAAAATTAATCTCTCTTATGAGACCATTATGTGAGGAAAAAATGAAAATTAAAGAAACATTTGCAAATCATGAAACATCTATTTCCATGTTAAATTTTGGTCCGTCAACATGCCTAAAGTATTTATTTTCTTATTTATTTTATTGTAACATTTAATATAAATTATTAGTGATGTGTATGTATTTCACCCTTGATGTAACGAGAATCTTTGTGTTCATCTCCTTAAGTGAAGCCTTTGACGAAGTAGGCTTAGAAGTCACCCATGTCTGTAAGGAAGTCTTCAAGGATATTATCTTATCAAGTCCATAGAACCCCGTGCTTGAGGGATCAATGAGAATCTTTTAGATGAATCTCCTTGAAGAAATGCGGTTGCTCAAAGAAGCGAACTCAAAGGATAAAACAACTAAACAAGTAGTCATGTAGACCAATAAGACCACAATACATGGATTAGGACAACACGCCCAATTTTTGCTTCATGAGTTTCTTCTCCAGTAAATACAAATATACGAGTAGAAGGTAAATATATCTTTTTTATTATTACCGAAACTTTGGCCGAATCTTTGCTGCATGTCTGTCTCACATTTAATTTCCTCATATATAATATGTAGTTTGTAATAACAGTTGATTTCATCGTAGAAGTATCGACGGTCGTCAACTCTTTTTTCTTCTTTGGCTCGATGATCTTGGTGCTAATTCGTCCTAGTGTGCAAGAAACATGCAGGTCAACAAGGGTGTGGTCGGGTTCTAGGATTTTTTTAGGTCAACAATTTGCGTAGAAAACTATTAACAAAAAATTTTAAAATTTATTTATATTATATTTTCTAATGGTATTTATTATAATATTGTGTAGTAAAAAATGTTCGAAGAAATCTAGTCGAACGGACCGTTAGCATTTATTGAAGTTCTTATTCTCTTTTATTAATATTTGTTTAGTACAATAATTGATTATTTCATAGTATTTCTATATATATATATATTAAAAAAAACAATAATTGGTCTAGTGGCGTAGAAAGTTGTTAGGTGGTACCGACCGTTAAATGAATGATCAAAAATAGCTTTGGACCCACAACTATAGGCAACATTTTTCCATCACAGATTAATCATAGAAACATTCATTTTAAGGTAAAATGTGTGGCCCTCTTTGGTCTTTGTTCATCTATGATTCTTTCTCCTTTTGATAAATTTGTGATTTCGTTGTTGTATATGTCGGTAATTGATAACGTGTCACGTACGTGTTTACTTATCTGACAATAACATATTATCGCATTATATAATGATTTTTATCCATTAATTATTATATATTAGACGTATAAATTCAACCAATATCATATTCCAACCCCAACCCCAACCCCAACCCCAAGCCACTACCTAGTCGTGACCATTTAGTCTCTAACCCTACAATTGCTCCAATCTTTAAACCTATGGACATTTAATGATGGGATTTTTTTTTTATACTGATATATTTAAAATATGTAGCTGCTATGCACCAATCATTAGTAGCCTATCGATCTAACATGACACGATAATTAACAATGAGAAAGGTGTTATAATGTCTATATGACTCAAGCTATTGAACATGGAACTCAAAATATTCTCACCTAGGTAGAGAGTTGAAGGCTTGACTCGACTAAGAAGTCGCAATGTCGAAAAGCTTGATAGATGATTCTAACCAAATATGGAATTAAACAAAAATAGGTCGTTGTGACATGCTCACAATTATGTAGTACATCCAACCTATCCAGCGCGCTACAAATACGATTTCAGAATGTAAAAGGGTATTGGCACAATTTTCCATTTTTGATTTTACCAACTTCTTTTGTGCTAAACTATTAGCTTTTATATATTATTATTAATATTTTTCTTAACAAATGATTAATTTAATTGCCCAATAAGGTTGTCTCTTGATCAACACATTTAATAGCATCACAATTTTGTCCAATTAAAAGATTAAAAATATGACAATGTTATAATATTTTTGGTACGACGTACATGATAATATTAATATTTCAATGAACATCTATTCAATATTGACATTTGAATACGACATATTATTTTATAATTTCAAATGACTTTCTGATTAGTCTGTTTTAAACTTCAGGGAGGATTAATATGTAATATTGATTTCATGTTCATTTTCTTATATTTTATTTTATTCAACCTTTTTACCAAAAATATCTTGAATTTCACCTCCTCGTATGCATAGAGCCGAAAAGGCTCTTTGTTTTCTCCTCCTCACCCATAAAAGAGCACCAAATAATGGATTATGATGCATCATCACTGTCCGGTTATCTCAGCTCAACTCGTCGGAATCTTATCATTTTCCGACAAATAAAGTCTGTTTTCCGTCAAATTTTTCTGTTTCCAGCCTAGTGAGACCTATACTTTCTTAACACTTTTCGCCTCAAAATTTAAGGTCTTTTTCCTTTTCAATCTATTTGACATAATGGGTGTGTTTCTTTGATCAAAACTTTTAGTCTTCGTGCAAGTTCCGCCTTGTTTGCTTTTACTGTATAAAGAAGGAACACTGAACAAAAAGAAGGGGCGTTGTGTAATTAATTATTATCTTTGATGACCTGAAAAAAAAAAATTATTGGATAAAGTATTTTATCCAATCGATCTGTTACAGATTAGTTCTGTCTGGTTTCTTGATTGTTTTGGCACAAGTTGCAGAGTTTAAGAAAATAGTAAAGAGTATTCTGATTTCTGGGCTTTGTGTTTGGATCTGTTTTGAAAATTTCCAAATTCTGTACAAGAATGATGTGATCATGTCTACATGTAAATTATATGCCTATTTATGTGATTTGAGTATGATTTGAATCTGCGTTGATAAAGAATTGTGCCTGTGAAGGTTATTGGTGGTGGTGGAGGTGTGATATGGGGCATTTGTCGTCGATGTTCAATGGATTAGCAAGAACCCTTTTGACCAAGAAAACGAAGAGTTTGAAGAAAAAATCTGGGAATTCTGATGCCAAAGAAGCTGTTGAATCTATGATAAAAGATGCAAAAAAGAATGACTTGATATTGAGATCATCAGGCATTGTAAATATCAACGGGTCTAAAAATTTTGCTTCTGTACTCTCAAAGAGAGGGCAGAAAGGTGTGAATCAAGATTGCTGCGTCATTTGGGAGGTATATTTAACTACAAAAATGTGGCTTTCTTTGAGGTTTTTTGGTGATAAATAGGATGTTTTATTTACGGTTGTAGGAATTTGGATGCCAAAATGATATGATATTCTGTGGGATATTTGATGGGCACGGTCCGTGGGGACATTTTGTGGCAAAGAGAGTTAGAGAGTTGTTGCCATCGTCTCTTCTTTGTAATTGGCAAGAGATGCTTGTTGAAGCTTCACTTGATCCAGATTTCGATGTAGAATCGGATAAAAAGCTTCATAAATTCAATATATGGAAGCATTCCTACTTGAAGACATGTGCTGCTGTAGATCAGGATCTGGAGCATCATCGTAAAATCGATTCATTCAACAGTGGAACCACCGCATTGACAATTGTTAGGCAGGTAATAAAAGTTACTTATTTTTTGGCTTGCATTATGATAACTAATCCTTAGATGACTTTTACTCGCGGCGAAGACAGGATAGTAGAATTGTGGGGGGCAAATATCACAAAATTTTAATTGTGGGGGCAAAATTGAAAATTGTAAGGAACTTTTTTGAAAATCTTGTGTAAAATCTTGGATTTCAAATTTAATATGGGGTAGCGGACCCCACTGTGATCTGCTCATGCTAGCGAACATGCTAGCAGGCTTGCTCGGCTGATGCATTACAAAATTTGAGATGTCAAAAAGAGGAGCAAGTTTTTTAGAATTTGCTCTTTTTTATTAAAAAAAAAAAAATTATATCAGAATTGATGTATTGGCCTAAAGAGAGAGATGCTAGGTGTACATAAAGATTGGTACGTCATGGCGACCTCCAACTCACATGAGGTGGGGTCCACCCAAATAATGGGGTGGGGCTCACCCGAATATTTTATTTGGGTGGATCCCATCCCATGTGAGATGATGGACGCCTTTATGGACCAATTTTTATGTACAACTATCTTTATTTTGGCCTAAATCAGTGATGTTCTTCCAGGGAGAGCTTGTTTTCATTGCAAATGTTGGTGACTCTCGTGCCGTATTGGCCACCACTTGTGACAGTGGCAACTTGGTACCGGTTCAGCTTACTGTCGACTTCAAGCCTAATCTTCCCGGTTAGTGTCTCTCTTTCCCCTCCCTCCCTCTCTGCCTCTCTATGGTCTGATATTGGAGAATCATATGACTGCTACGATGTGTGCAGAGGAGGCTGAGCGGATAATTCAGTGCAAAGGCAGGGTATTCTGTCTGCATGATGAGCCCGGGGTTCATAGAGTGTGGTTGCCGGAAGAGGAATCTCCTGGACTAGCAATGTCTAGAGCATTCGGGGACTATTGTGTTAAGGATTTCGGACTTATATCCGTCCCTGAAGTGACACAGAGACATATAACGAGTAAAGATCAGTTCGTCGTGCTGGCAACAGATGGGGTATGTATGCCTTGTTATCTAATCAGGATTTGCATAGATACTGATTGCTATAGCTGCCTAGAAAATGCTTTTTGTACATGACTATTTATATAATATTTTACATAATGATGAAGTGCCAAAATGTAAGTGGAGAGATTATTAGATTGATGAGATTTTTATTCAATTAACTTTCGTCACGT
Source organism: Olea europaea var. sylvestris (assembly GCF_002742605.1). NCBI lineage: Eukaryota > Viridiplantae > Streptophyta > Magnoliopsida > Lamiales > Oleaceae > Olea > Olea europaea. Next base: position 286,654 of record NW_019263611.1, on the reverse strand, counting down.
TATCTATTGATAAATCATTATGTACATGTAGCATAGTCCTGACTGTCTTTACAATTTATGTATTTTGCTGTACTGTAGAACACTTAAAAATGATGATACAGTAATGAACTGCTCTTTCTTATGAAGGTGTGGGACGTCGTATCAAACCAAGAAGCCGTGCAAATAGTATCGACAACTCCGGACAGGGGAAAATCGGCTAAGCATCTGGTCGAGTGTGCCGTCCGTGCATGGAAGAAAAAGAGAAGGGGAATAGCTATAGATGACATATCAGCAATTGTACTCTTCTTTCATTCTTCCCATTTGTGTGAACAAATTAATCCTGTATCTACTGAAAAATAATTCCATTAAAAGGTTCAAATACTTGCTAACTCTACTATTCTTATCCTGATTATATCCATTCAAAGTAAAAGGGGATCAAATACAAGAAAGCAATGAGAAAGGATTCATGTGGTTGACTCTAAATCTATTAGTACTCTATTCTAAGTTTACGTCGATTTCACTAGGGCGTAACCCTGCAGTTGTAGCAACCATTGCTTCGAAATGACACCGGAAAGTACCACAAAATTGATAAAAACGAAAGATGGGCTCTTGGAAAAACTGATTCGTGTTTGAAGGTGCATAACTTAGCTCCACAACACAATGAAGAGAACTTGCGAAAATTGTTTAAAGCAAAACACAAAACCAAAGGAATTTGCAAGCAAGGAATAGAAACGATTTCCACACAAATTTTGGTGAAAAATAAATATACGCTATTGAGAACTGAATGAATGACCAAAATTTACAATGCTGAATTACATTCTCAGAATTTAAATTTCCCTTCAGTAGACCACTTCTTTATGTTCAATAATTCTGAATCCAATATTCTTATATACAAAAAACTAGCTATACATCTACCAATGGCTACATTTAGTATGCCCTCACTAGAAACTGTAAACAGTAAAATCCACTCGCATTTTTGTTCTAGGAACCCTAGATGCTATCATTATAAAGAACCATCAACAAGAACTAAATCCAATCACTTTTTCTTTCCGCAGAACCCGAGATGCTGTCGGCTTCTAGCAAGTTGTAGATTCTTATCCAAGACCTAATGATCATGTTGTTCAATGATACCCGTGTCCAGTGGAACACTTGTGGAGAAGCGTAAAACTCGCCTTCAGTAAACATTGGTCTGAGATCTTCTTCTTGACTCATGAACTCCAAGGAAAAGAAACAAGAAATCCTTTTACGAATTTTAACTTTGCCAACGAGTCAAGATTTACATGTTCACCATTCTGATAGGATTCATGCAATGAAGAAGCTACTCCAAAGTCTATGGTGGTGTGCCCAGGTTTTTGTTTCCATTGACTAACACTTTGTCTAAGTGAAGATCTGCAGTTAATAAAAATGCGGAAAAATATAAGTCAAAAGCATAGAAGAAAATGAGACATAAAATGAGAATACAGACTTCTAAAGAGGCACCTGGAGAGTATGAGGTCAATGGGAATGCAAGAGAAAACGTCATGGTATATTTTTGTATTTGAATGGAAAAGGGAAAATAAAGCTGCTCAATAAAGGAGAGACGAAAATGAAGAAGTAAAATAGACAGAGTAGCGATGATGTTTTTCTTTCTCAAATATAGATCCGATTATAAGATTTGTGCAAGAATAGAATAGAGCAAAACCATATGTACAGAGGAGTTCTTCACAGAACTTCTACAGAACAGACCCACGAGGTCTGTCCCACACGGGAGTCATGGATGATAAAAAATTGCAAAAAAATGCTGACCTCCCCCGTTTGAGTGTAGTCTATAAAGACTCTGTAAGTGTCCATTCTGTACGTGTAATACGGCTCAGTAGAATATTACAATAAGAGAAAACCGCAAAAGCTCGAAATGACATGTAGTGTTGAAATGATATGAAGGACAAAAACTAATTGCTTTCCAATACTTAGAATAACTCTAAAATTTATTAGCTGTTACTCCAAATTTAAACACAAGCATGCATGTAACAACATATACCTACATGAAACTTCAAGTTGTGAAAGAGCACCATAGTTTTGTTATGAGCACCAAGTTTACTTCTCTAATGCCAGATCAAAATCTATGCAAAGTTTATGGCCAGATATTTAATACTGTTCTCACCTTTGCAGTTCTACCCAAAATCCTTGAATGTATAGCCAGCCATAGGGTCTCTTATTCGACTAAGCTGGAGAAGGGGGAGCAAAAATTTAGTGCCATAAAATTTTAAACAGCGTGTAAATTTTTCGTGACTGTACTCACCTCTTCAGTTTTTAAAACTAGGTGCTCTTCCCACAAGTAGGCTCAAAGAAAATTTTCCAGCTATACAGGGCTTCTCATTCATTGATGACTCGACAAATTCCGTTTCTTCAATCAAGACCGCAATCTGAATATCATGTTAGATATAAAATCCACCAATTAATGGTTAAAATGATGACGTAATAGGCAAGTCATGGAGTTCGAAGGAAAAATGAGGAAGATGAAACAGTTGCAAAGTTGGAGCAAAACTTCATGTATACGACATATAATACAGGATAGCTCAGTAATATGTATTTCAAGCCTTTTGACATTTCAAAGGAATTTTTACCGGATGTCTTCATTGTTGATAATAGGGCACTGGAGCATTTGCTTGGAAAGATGAGAGTAATTTATGGAAATACAAATTCCAGCTCTCTTAAAAAGGTTCCCTTATTGATACTATCTCATAAATTTATTTATTTATTTATTTATTTTATTTTTTTGAGAAAGCCTAACAAGCTAGGGATGGAAAATAACGTCGGGATGTTTTACTTATTTTAAAAAATTTTAAATGTATGCCTCAAGCGATGGCCAGGCATAGGGTCTACATGTACATTTTAGCTGCATGCTCGGGATATGACCTTACGCTAAAGTGTTAGAGTTTATTTAGCTGTATGCCTTAATTGCGTGCTTGGGGCACGATCTTACTAAATGTTGAATTACAATTTTTCCCTTCTGAAATTGACTAAAATGTGGTAAAAAATAATTTTTCCAGTCAAAATCACTTTTTTAGGTCAACTAATGAAAAATTGGACAGATTCCATCCAAAATGGCCTCAAATGCAACGTTTTAAAAGGTTTGGAATGACGACTGCAACAAATGAAAAGTTAGGAAAAAATCTGCTAGTGTTTAAAAGATTTGGGTCTTTTGCTGCAATTATCCCTTTAATGAATGCTATTTGTACTTCACCTTCGAATTGATGATGTCACGGAGAGGAGGAAGAAAAAAAGAAAAACAAGTCAATTAATATAATCAACATCATCAATATGTGCACAATAATGTACAAGTAATATTATGCTTGAGATTTTGCAATTAAATTGTCACCTAAAAAAAAAAATTGAAATACCCTATTTGTAACCCTTTGTGCGTGTGTGTATATATATTCAGAGACTTGGAAAGTTATGAGAGAAATGATAAATCAACCTTACATAAAATACAGCAGATCGACTCTGAAGAAATATAAATCTTGAATACTGGAGATAAAATTGGCAAAAATGCAAATAACCGATTTGTGTGTTGATATACTTGGAACATTTGATATGATCATTTGTGCTTCTAATCTAATCGTCTTTATCTTGGATCAAGCAAGCAACAAAAGTCGTTAAAAATGACTCAATATTTATTTTAAGGCACCCTTTCTAATACTGCAAGTCAATTTGTAGTTATGCACTGGATGTATCATGTAAGGTTAATACATTTCACTTCTTTTTGTACTAGGTTGATTCTTCAACTGAATCTCCAATTTCGGCAATTGCAATGAACCTTGGCAAGTGATGCCATATAGTCATCAGACCTGAAATCAGCACTAAATCAGATCATCTCGAAAAGCTAATAATTCTTACTGACTCGTTTTTCGAACTATCAAACCTTGATCCATACGAAGATTGACATGCGGCAATTAAGTGAACTTTTGCTGCATCTGCCTCATTCTGCATTGGAGGAAGTACAAATTAAGTGTCATAAACAGAGCATTAGTTTAGAAGCTTAAGGTTCAGACGCAAACCTGAGCTTCGTGATACAAGCCTGCGTATAAGGTAGCATAGAAATATTCATGTTCCCGTCCATTTGAAAATGCTGTAACGAGCTACGCAGAGAAACCAATTACTCAGTTTAGAAGAACCCCTTGAAAATAAATCCAAGTGCTTCATGTAACGTGTAATTCTATTAAAAGAGATCATCACATCTGCATTCAGAAATTGTGAAAAGCTTAATGTAATTTCATCTATCATGTGTGACGCAAGAACACCTTATATTTTAGGGAAAATTGCAGCAGTGGTCCCTAACCTTTTCATTTTTTTGTGGACTTTGTCCTAACTTTCATTTTGTGCCAACGGAGGTTTCTAACCTTTCATAAATATGCACCTGAGGTCCATCTGAACGGAAACCGTCCAAAAGACTGTCAGTTGATCAGAAAAATTAAGGAATCAAAATCCAATAACATCGTCCAAAAATGTATCAACATCCAATAAAATCATCACGGTAACAGATAGTTCAAGAAATTTTCTTGGTTAGCTGATGGTATTTTGGACGGTTTCCGTTCAAATAGACCTCAGGTGCATATTTATAAAAGGTTAGGCGCCATCGCTTGCACAAAATGAAGGTTAGGGTAAAGTCTGCAAAAAACAGAAAGGTAAGGGACCGCTACTGCAATTTTCCCTATATTTTATCTGAAAAAGTTTGAAAAATCGAAGTTGGAAATGATAACAAAATAATAAGGAAATAATGCATTTATCTCTTAGTGAAAGACTCGGGTGAGTCAACTTTCTAGACCAAGAGTTGCACAATGACATGGAAGACATCTTAGCCAGTGTCCTCGAATCAATACCTCTAAATACTGAAAGTAAAAAACTGGGTATTATGATGTTTTTCAAACAAACCTATGAAGTTTCTCTACTAATGAGATATTCTTCACAAAACCCTTGAAGTTGCATTGTGGAGTAAGTATTGCAACTTACGTTTTAAGGAAAATTAACAGAACAATACAAAGAATTGCAGAGTATTACACCTATGTTTAAGGAAAATTAACAGAACAATACATAGATACATGGTGTGGCTACACTTCACATTCCATGTTTCCAAAAATTACAAAATACACAGTATGACTAGAAACGAGCCAACATGAATGGGAATTATAAAATGACTAAAATACCCTGCACACACACACACACACACACACACACACACACATGTGAATAAAATATTTTTGACAAGTCATGTCCTTTTTTTAGTTTCCTTATTTCATTTGTGGTTATATAAGTACACATGATAAGAAGGTCAAGCTGAAGAAGCTGAGCTCAAGCCACAAGTAAGACAAAGTCAAGATTCCAAGTAAGGCAACATAGTACGAAACTAAGGCACTCAGTTAGGAAAAGATCAGCACAACAGGCGCTCAATTTCAGGGTTTTGCAAGTTCCGAGAGGGCATTAAACTTACAACATACGTTTATATCACATGACATCAATCCTCATTCCCTTATATATAAACTTCCTGGATATTCCATTCCAGGTGCGTGCAATCTAACTTAAACTCCAATGGAATTCTCCCAGATATATAGTAATTGACTAGGACTGTCAAAGTGGACTCCTCCACCACACCCGTAGTAATCAAGCTTACTTACGGACCTCTGTGTTGCATATTTGTCCGAGCTAACTAGCTACCCAGCAGATCAGAGGTCAGTCGACATTATAAGCAATTATCTCTAAAGACTGTTTGGAAGCTTGATGTCAAGGATCTATAGGTGTTTATTGGATCTTATTAAGCCCTTGTTTGGTGCCCATTATAATGAGAAATTTGGTAAAATGTATTATGGAATAATAATTTTTGGGATAATTTGTGATTAAAAAAGAATGAAAAGTTTTTTAGATCGGACTAATGACGTATACAATACTTGAATTCTATGTGTAATGTTATTTTATTGGAGAATGTGTGATTGAAACGAAGAGAAAGAAAAGTGTATTAAAATTTTAATGGGGCCAAACAAGGGTTAAGCTATTTAACTGTTCAAAAAAGGAAAAATAAGTCTGAATATTGCAGCAGGGGAAGGAAAAGAATGATTAAAACAATTCCACATAAACACAATGCTCTCAGTAGAATAAAGAGATTACACAATTATTTCTAAGTTGCTGATACTCCAAACTATACACATGAAATAGCTGCTGCATCTCAACTTTCTACTTCTATGCTAAGGAAGTGAATGCAAGTGTGTCTGCTTTATGGTAGGTTCAAAAGGAAAAGAAAGGGGAATAAAAGGGATGAGTATACAGAAAAAAACATCTTATAAAGGATTGAAATCAGGAACTTGGAATGTTTTACTAGTAAAATAATGTTGGGAATAGCAACAGAGCATTCACTGTTTTAGGTTAATTGAAAATCAAGAAGAATGTCTCTCACAGGGTTCAGCTCCCAAAAGGTACTAAACTTTAAAGATGTTAACTGATGATAATTTATTCTCAAAAGATTTTATGAAATTCCATTTCTTAAAATTAGAAAATTCAGCAACTAGCAGTCTATAATTATACTAACACACTGGAAGAATCCTTTCCCATGAGAACTGTTTCCAAACTTGATACACAGTGTCCTGGTAGCACTTTGAGGTTAACACAGGGAGTTTGTCTTCACAAAGAGAAATGAGGTGAAAAACAAAGTTTGCTACTCATAAAAATTCTTTTCGAACTACATTGGCTATTTGGAATTGAATAAACTTGCTGAATTCACCTTTTCTGGGTCTCCACCATCTTTAAACAAATTGTATGCTTCCCGCATCACGGGTCGTGGATCTCTGCCAACCTGAAGTCAGCACATAAGTAGTTAATATCAATCCTCTTATGTCACAGTACACGAGCATGATACTAGGCAGAAAAATGCCTTTAGGAAACTGTTAATGGACAAATGGATGATAATAATGCAGATCATATACGATCTTTATTGGGTTAAAAGTAATGTTACTTATCAAACTTAAGAGTGTTGTGTCACCTTAGAGACCCACCCTTTGTCTATCTCTGTTAGTAATGTTAACGAAACTGGTCACGTGGCTAGTGGAAATAATTACGTAGCATTAAAGAACTCATTGACGTTATGTGCAGTTTCACTGTTCAGGCCCAAAAAAAATTTCTGAGCTGGTCGCCAACACATCATGCTTCATTATTTTGCTGAGCTGGATGTGAACAACAGTAAATTAGTTGATTTTACGTCCAAATCATATTTTCGTGAGCCAAGTCATAAATTTCATGAGCCTTGTTATCATTTCCACTAACATAGTTAACAGAGACAAATGAAGCCTAAATTGAAATGAAAGTCAGCAACTATGTCGGAAGAACAAATAGTTCGGTGAAAATGTGACTTGCACTTCATTTCGGCAAAGGAAGTGGCAGTTAATACTTTAAATACAGCCAGCCAATTCATATGTCAAGCGACAGTAAATCGGTTTTCCCAATCTCAAGGAAACATTCATTTCAAAGACAGTTAGGTACTGATTATTTTTCTTAATCGTTTATTCACCTCGAGAAATCGTCTTCTTGCTTCATCAACTCCATATAGCTTTGCTTCACAGAGAAAGCACCATATTGACTCTTCTGTATCATTTGGATTTTGTGCAACATCTAATCTAAATTGCTCCGCGCCTTCTTCGAACCTAAGGAAATGGACTCGCAGATCAATTGCTTTTATGTAAAAGAACAAAGAAAAATTAAGTAAAATTAAATCACTAATTACCTATCTAGGTAGTATAATGTTAATCCCCTCTGCCAGAGATCTGATTACCAAATAAACAGTAGGCATCACTAAACATAGGATGAATAGTCTCTTTAAACACAGTAATCATCCCAACTTACAAAACGAAAGTTTAATGGGTATTGTCAGGAAATTGGAACGCAATTACGCAAGTATTTAATTAGAAATGAAATGTATCTATAACATTTGTAAATTTTTATTACTACGATAACTAAACTTGAATTGATACTCTAATTAATTAAAAATAAATAAAATCACCAATATTAGGTGATGCTTTAAAGAAAAAGAGAACAACTCACATGCCTTTTGGCGAGGATCAAGTTCAATTGCCTTGTCAAATTCCACTAAAGATCCCAAAACATCACCCTGAACAATCAAAATAATTGGTCCAAAATGACAACTGTACAAGTTTAAACTATGGAAGCATAAATTACTATCCTAATACCTGTCTGAATAGAAGCATTCCACGTCGAATCGCCAAAACGGCTTCACGAGCAGAATTTCCACCAGCTAAGGCATCCCAGAGCCCAGAAACAGAAGGCAAAAACAGCCTCCTTGAGAGTGTCGTTAATGGGGTTTGATGGGTATGAATTCTTGAAAATGTGGTGCCAAACAATTGGGATTTATAATTAGGGATGTTTAGTGAGATCGAAGGTTTACAGAATAAGGAAGAGTGGGAAGAGGAGATTATAGGCATATATAGTTTGTGGATAACTGCCATTGATGAAGAGGACACGAAAATTGGGAGCGAGATAAATGATAAGGCGCGCAAGACAATATTTTAGACCTTTACAAACAAAAAATAATCACCACTTTGAATTAATAAATAAATTCTGGACAATTGTAAAAAATTAACAAACCATTCTATCCTAATAATATTTTTTTTAAATATAATGTAAAATTCCGACATCAATTTTCAACTACACAATTCATTAATTTTTATTAAAACCTGCTAAAAATTTGATTATAGCAAAACTAAACAGGGGCTTAAGATGCCAATTTGTACGTCACGCCGTGTTTAAGATTTTTTACTTGATCATTCATCTTTTCAATTTTTCTCAAGAAGTTATAAGAAGTCATCTTCTTGTCGAAGTCAAAAGATTTCAATTAAATTTAACATTTCAACAACCTTAGGTATTTTACGGCTGTCATCATCATCTTTGTCCATCTCTACCACACTATTATTATTTTGTCTTGTGAGGCCATCTCCAGTCCTCAAATAATTCCACCATATTTCACCATTTAGAAAATCGTTTCCAACCTAATACATTGTTCATTCAATGTAATTTTTTGTGTATTGGGTTGGATATGATTTTCAATTTGGTGCAATAATTGGTACAAAATTCACCTTAAATTTGATGTTACATTGGAGATGACCTCATTATTGATGATATCCTCTTAGGTTGGAGTTCAACACACTTCTTATGGTGGATGGTTAAGTAAATTATTAACATCCATAAGACATCTGTAGTGGAAGCTATGAATTTATTGTTCTAACTTATGAGAAATAGTTCACCTATCCACGGTGAATAGAATAAGACCGTCCACTTGTTAATGTGGCGGGAGAACAGGAGTGCCTACTCATAGGCTGTCCTCAAAGTCTCTCTCAACTTCTTGGACTGAATGCACAATGCATTTTGCAATAAAAGAAACAAAAAGTAATGGTCTTATTGGGATGTGTCCAATAATGCAAGGACATAACTTTAATTTTTGGTAATTCGTCTTATCAATTACTAAATATTTCTTATTTATTTCGGTTAAATTATTTATTGCATAAGAGAGTAAGTGATCAACGGTACTTGATCTGGCAAAGTTCTTTGCAAAATGCTGCTCATCATGGTAGCCTTTGAAGTTGACATCTTACAATTAGGAGCAATAACAAAGAAGATAGAAATGAGAGAAATTCAAGAAGAGGAGAGATGGATATGAAACAAGAAGAGATTTTTCATTTTTTTTTTTATTTTTTAAACAAAGGGAAGTCTGTGAAGATATATTTGTAAGGAAATTTCTGAAGGAGCTTATTAACACATTTTAAGATTTTAAAAAGACGTGAAACATTAATTTATTGCATTTTTTTAAGACAAAATAACCATTTACAAGGTAAAACTCTTCAAATTAATAATCCCCTTTGAATTAATATCCTCGTGGGTACAAGAATATTAGTTTAAAGGGTTCTAACGTACTTTGAAGCTGGGAACAAAATATTTTTGATAACTTATTTTCCTTTATTATTATTGTTGACCACAAAATATGTTGTCAACAGATATCGGACCCGTCCGCGCATACATAAATCTATTTCAACACGCTAAGACACGTGGACGGTCTAGAAATAATAGCAAAAAAGGGGCGTGAGAAAGACTCAAAGGCGCGGGACGAGAATGTTCGGAATCTGACGAGATGTTTGTATAACGATTGTACAATAATTATCAATAGATGTTTGTAGAATGCGAGTATGAATTCATGCATTACCCTTGTGAGAGATACATGGGGAGTTTTTATAGTATTACAACTTAGATCGTGGCCTTTGATTGGGAGTACACGTGACCTTATCTCGTAAGTTTACATGTCAAATCATAGGCATCACATTTGACTTCCTAACTTGCTACACATTTATTATTTGGCGGCTCTACCACTATATTGACAAGATAAGATACTAGCACTCTATAATGGTAGCCCATCAATTAATTGGGAGGGATCCTTGTGTAAGATCGGATCTCTGGAGAGGAGTGATGCTTAGAGTCTCAAGACCTCGGAAAAGATTGGGCCTTAGAAGGAAAGGCCTCGACTACAAGGTCACTTCGGCATATTAGTTTCGACATCAATGCTTGGGTCACGTCTGGCATGAGGTTTCGGATAAGATGTCACGTGGGTAGAAAGAGGTGGACCATGGGCCCAATGGGTCTGCCAAGTGTCAATACGTAACAATTATTATTATTATTATTATTATTATTATTATTATTATTATTATTATTATTATTATTATTTTCCTTTATTAATTTACATGAAGGTATTTGAAAATATATAGAGATCTTCTCTTTTAATTTTAAAAATTACAGACATTTATCTTTATAGATATTGCCTCTTCACCATTTTTAGTTCTATTTTAATTTATTTTTCCCTTTTACGTTTACTTTTTGATAAATAACATTTTCAAGCTTCTTTTTACATGTATTAGGTAAAAGGCAAACGGGTGGTCGGGAAAAAGATGAAGATAAAGATGTTGGAGATGGTCATGTATCGGTGTACTTCTTTTTTCATCTTTATACTTTTTTCTCTTTTTAATTTTTTGACTGGGTTATGATTATATTTGTAAATTAATTGGGTGTACTTATCAAAAATATATTTTAATTAGTGTGTTTATAACGTAACTAGAAAATAAAAACCTTAATGATAGTATAGTTAATTCAAATGGTATCTGTTGTCTAAAACAAACTTTAAAGAGTGTCTCTAATTTGTGAAATTAAAAGGAGGGAGTCTATATTCATGATTCATCTACAATTTGAGAGAGATTTCTATAACTTGCTATTTTCTTTGATATTTCAATAAATAATGTTATTTACAGTTGCTCACTATCACAGTCGTCTTACGTGGCGCGTAGGGCGATTATGACAGTGAGCGATTACAAATAGCATTACTCTATTTCGATAAGAACGTAGATTGAGTTAACAAGGCGTGATTAAGGAAAGATAATCTATTCATATATGTTTAATTCAAGTATTGTTGGTTGATTTCAAACAAGATAAAGAATATTCTTGTACATAATATCACTCTAATTAAAGCCAATATAGATAGCAAGAAATCAATCTCTAACTTGAACAATTAAGGCGCATATGAAAATAAAGGTTGAGTGCGTAAATGAGCACATAGATTCTCAACGAAGGAACAAACGAAGAGAAATAGACAAGTTGAAAATTTACTGCTACTGTAGGAGAAAGGGGAAATACAACTAAACAGCCTAAATAATAGGAAGATTTTTGAAACTAGTCTAAAAAATGAAAACATTTGAAAAATAGCCTTCAAACAACTACCTTTCCAAAAATACCCCTTATAGAGAAATTGCAACCAAAGCCACTACAATGTATAAAAATCTCCAAATAGGTCCCCAAAGAAATATAGACCAAAATTTTTTAATAAATTTAGACCCAAATATTATACAAAATTTTATTGATCTAAAAAAGGCCACAGAAAATGAAATAAACTATTTGGAAGAAGATTTGAAAGACTTCTTTATAGAATATTTAGACCCAAAACTAAAAAATAAAATTGATTCCATAGATAATGAAGCAATCAAAATGGAAAAAGTTATATATAAACTAATTCTTAATTTAAGAAGAAGAATTAAATAATTAAATATAATTATTAAAGAAAAAATATTGGTAAAAAATAGTGAATTTTTTAAATTTTATTGTGATATTTTAAATACTTATGAAGATTCTAACTGGCTTAAAAATATTAACCCCTCCGCTGCACACTCCGAAGAAATGGTATCAGAGCCAGGTTACGAACCAAAAATTATGATGAATATAGTAGACGAAGAAAATATAATTGAAGAATTTTTGAAAAAAGTCGAAAAACATAAAAAACCTAGTTATCCTTATTTACCTAAAAATACCACAAATGAAAATTTTGGGGATATACATAAAAGATTTGAAAAGATCTTAACAACAGAATTTTTAGGAGATAGGTATGCTTCTAATGAAGAAGAAAGAAAACAAGATGAATATAACCAAGGAATGATCTTAATGGAAAATTTAAAGATATGTGATATGTGTGAGTTAGAAATATATACATGTAAATTTGAAGAATTATACTATATACTTAATCAAGGAGACTATCAGGAAAATAAACCTATTTTAAGGTCTTATTTTACCAAGTTACCATTCCCATGGGGGAATCAAGTTACTAAAAGAATATGAAAAATTACTACCTCTAGGAAAAGAGGAAGGAGTTGAAATAGATAGTCTTGGAAGTAAAATTGAATTCACAAGAAGAATGATAGGAATGTGGTGCAGAGAAGCACTAGAAAATAAGAAAGTTTATAAAATAAGAAAAAATTCATTATGTTGTTATAAAGATAATGGCCAAATTGAACAATTTGGATGCCATAAGAAGAAATATAAACCATATAAGAAATATAAAAGGAAGTTCAAAAACTATAAAAAATTCAATAAAAGGAATTTTAAACCACATAAAAAATATTTCAAGAAAGGAAATTGGAAAAAGAAATTTAAACCAAGAAACATTAAAAAATGCAGATGTTTTATTTGTAATGAAGAAGGACATATTGCCTCTCAATGTCCTAAAAAGAAAGATAGACAAAATATAAAAACTCTTAGAATATACAAAAAATTCCAAGAAGATAGTGATATAGAACCAATTGAATATTTTGAAGATTTAAGCAGTGAATGTAGGAGTATTTATAAATTAGATACATCTTCATCAGAAGAAGATTATGAGAAGATAGTATACATGAATTAGGAGATACAACAATCAGAAATAAAAATAGAAACAACTGAAAAAGTTGAAGATTCTATAGAAGGTATTAATCAGGAGATAACTTTTGATATTAAAAAATATGCAGGAATCACTAAAAAGATCTTAGATCTACAAGAAAAAGATGTATTCCATCAAGAATTCTTAGGAATTTTACCAAGGGTAAATAAAACAATTGTAAGTATGAATTATAAAGAAATGTCTATCAACATAGAAGATACTATAGGAAAAGCAAGAATTCCTATAATTACAAAAGAATGGGTAAAACAAAAACTATCCAAAATCCCAGAAAATGTAAGAAACAAATTAAAATGTATTGAATTAGGAGGAGTTCAGATAATGGTAAAAGGATTTTTTAGAGAAGGTGTGAATATACCAATAGAAATATACTGTATGGACAATAGAATCTTACAAGATCCTATAGATGCTCTATTAGGAACAGTTGTAGGAAATTTAGTCTATCAAAAGATAATATTTACAGTAAAACCAAATTATGCCATATCATTGAGTGATGAAAAATATTGACCAAAGTTTTAATCTATATTATAGAATTGGAAATTTAAAGATGTTACGAAGAAGTAAGGCTATTAATATAAGCATAAAATCAATTTTTACTTTTAGTACTAGCCATCATCACAATTTAAGGAAAATAACTGATAACATAATAATACATAAAGATTTTGAGGAATTAGCACAATACATACCTCCTAGGAAATATCAAGAACATGAAGTAACAATACCAGAACAAATAATGCTTGATTTCCATAAACAAGCAAAAGAAATTAATTCAGAAGGAAAATTAATAAGAAGAAATAGTGTCAGTTTAGAAGGAGACAATCTTATTGCAAGATTTCCCTCTAGACAAGACTTTAAGATAAGCAGACTTAAGAATTTAAGTATTGATGAACCATCAAGTTCACAATATTATATTAAGACAAGATATATAAACCCAGAAGGATTTAAGAAAAATCTTCTTGTCCTTATAGATACTGGAGTAGATAAAAGTCATGTAAATGCCAAGTTTGTTAATCATCTAACAGACTTTGAAATACCAGAACCATATATATTTAAGGATTATTTAAGAAATAATCTTGAAATAAGAAAATATGTTAAATTTCCTCTTATACTTGTAGAAGAAGATCAGAAAGAATATACTAAAAAAATAATTCTATATAAAGATAAATTATATGGAGTGGATCGTTCACCTATTTTACTAAGAATGAACTTTTTTGAGAAATATAGTCCTTATAAAATCTGCCAAGGATATTTGAAAATAACAGTTGACGATAATCCAATTATCACTCCAAGAATAGATAAAAATATGAAATCATTGTTATCATGGAAAGAATAATAAGTACTAATCCCATGAGCCCATATATTGAAATTACACTCAATATAAAAAATTATTGTAGAATTAAATTTCATGCTTACTTTGATACAGGAAGTACAATAAGTTTATGCTTACCAAATGTACTGCCGTCTGAATACTGGAAATATAATTCAAAGAAAATAGTAACTGCTACAACAGCAGGTGGAAATAAAGTAATATACAATAAGTATGCTACTCAAGTACCTTTTCTAATTTCTTTTAGAGAAGTATTTGTTGATACAATATATATATGTCAACCACAATTGGATGTGATATTTTATTAAGACAAAATTTCCTATTAAAATATGCACCATTTACACAATATATTGATAAGTACATGTTCACAACACCTTGTGCACATAAAATATTTACACCAAAAATAAATAAAGCTGTTACAATTGCATATAGAGATATAAAACATCAGAGTTCTTCAACCCAGCGTGGTGGATGTTGGAGTACAGAAAAATTTAAACCAGTTACAGTATTAAAAATGACAACAGAAAATAGGTTAGAAAAATTGAAAAGAGAAATTTCTGAAACATATTCTGAAAATCCATTAGAAAAATGGAATACAGATAAAGTAAAGGCAAAAATAGAATTAACTAATCCAGATACTATAGTTAGGGTCAAACCTATGAAATATAGTGTTGATGATCAAAAAGAATTTAAAAACCAGATAAAAGAATTGATAGAAGCCAGACTGATTAGGCCAAGTAAAAGCCCACATAGCAGCCCAGCCTTTATGGTTAGAAAACACAGTGAGATAAAAAGAGGAAAAGCCAGAATGGTAATAAACTACAAAAAATTAAATGAAGTTACCAAGTTTGATGGATATTACTTGCCAAATAAGGATACCCTTATTAAACAAGTACAGAACAAAAAGATATTTTCAAAATTTGATTGTAAGTCAGGATTTTGGCAAATCATGCTTACAGAAGAAAGTAAACCACTAACTGCATTTAGTACCCCAATCCTTTAGGACAATATGAATGGAATGTAATGCCATTTGGGTTGAAAAATGCACCACAGATATTTCAGAGAAGAATGGATGAGGTAATCAAACCAATTACTCATTTTTGTATTGTATACGTAAATGATTTACTTATTCATTCAAACAATATCAATGAACATATTGAGCATCTTGAGAAATTCCGTTATATTATGAAAAAATATGGTATTACACTTTCTCAAAAGAAAGCTGAAATAGCTAAAACAGAAATAGAATTCTTAGGATTATTTATAAAAGAAGGAGAATTGCAATTGCAATCCCATATTAGAGAAAAGCTTCAAGAATTTCCTGAAGAAATCAAAGATAAAAAACAATTACAAAGCTTCCTTGGTATATTAAATTATGCTGAAGGATTCATTGAAAATTGTGCCAAATTGAAAAATTATTTTCTTCCAAAATTAAGAAAAAATATAATGTGGTCATGGGAAGAGCAAGATTGTAAAAATATAAGAAAGGTAAAAGAAGAATTAAAGGTATTACCCAAACTTGTAATACCCCAAGAAGAAGATTTTTTTATCCTGGAAACTGATGCTTCAGATTACTACTGGGGAGCAGTGCTAAGAGTTAAAAAGAATTATAAAGAATATAAATGTGAAAAAGATTGTTGTTGCCCTGAGATACTTGCAGGTTATACATCAGGGACATTCAAAAAAGTTGAAACAAGATATGAGACGAATAGAAAAGAACTCATTGCTGTAAAAAGAGGAGTTCAAAAATATGAAGATTATTTATTACCAAAGAAGTTCTTGATTAGAACTGATAATACACAAGTTAAAGCATTTTTGAAAAATAATGTTGATCCATCTGTGACTAATAGATATATAATTAGAATACAGATTTGGTTTTCATATTTCAAATTTGATATTGAATATATTAAAGGAAAAGCTAACTTTCTTCCTGATTATCTTAGTAGGGATGGAGATAGAACAATTAAGGACGAAAGTCCAGATACTTGAGATAAAAGTTTCTTATTTGGAAACCCAAATTCAAAATATCCAAGATAACCTTCGAGGCAAGAATTTAGCCCATGAGGCAGAAGTTACTTGTACCAAGACTAGTATCCCTTCGCAGGGACTTGTAAGTACTAGCGCTCTCCCCGAGGATAAAGGGAAAGAAAAGAAGGTAATAGGAACCCCTTCACAGGGAATACTTAAACCTATTACTGGTAATAGAGATATTCAAGATATCAAAAGAGAAGGTAGCTCTTCACAGAGCCAAACTCAATCTAAACTTTCTATTGAAAGGATAGATCCCAAAGATATTGTCAAGATATGTCATGAAGCAAAAATGCCCAAAAAAGATAACTATGAAGAAGTAACACTCTTTATTGTTATTTTTAATATTCTATCAGATTGGTATCTGGAGATTGAAAAGTGGATGAAGACTCTCCACTATTCAAAATATAACAAGATAAACTTTTATCCAGGAACACCAGCCAACTGGGTTCGAAATTGCTTTGAAATAGGAAATATACTTTGTATATATCCTAGTAAAGATTTCAAGGAGATAGCTCAGCTTCCAGCCAACATTAGGAAAGCTGTTAAAAGATATACTGAAGTTGTTAAAACAACAAATATATATATCAGATTTCATTCAGCAACAATGGAATGGGATCCTGTTCTTGAATATATGCATCCATCGTTCCATGTGATCAAAATGGGACTAACAAATCAACATTTTTTACCAGCCAATCAAAAGGTTGTTAAAAATGGATATCAAGATATTCTAAACATGATGCCCTACAGGAGAGCAAAAGGGTATAAAGAGATATTTGAACATGTAACTCAAATAATTACTGAGAAAGAAAAAATATGGGTTTACCCATCTGAAGATCATATTATCTACTCCAATGCAAGGATGGATACCAAAGAAGAAGATATTTGTTATCTAGATCATTTATTATCTGCAATTATATCCAACCAAGTACACGGATCAGAGGATATGGCTAAAGAACTATGCAAATTACTCTGGAATTACAGTGATCACCATTGTGGATCAGAGGATATGGCTAAAGAACTATGCAAATTACTCTGGAATTACAGTGATCACCATTGTGAATACTGTGTTGTTGAAGATATGAGTCAAGCATCTCTTAATGATGAAGAATTCCCTGCAGAATTCTTTAATTCAAAAATGGAGAAGTGATGGTGAATAAAGTAGCCCTTTATCACTATTTTAATAAAGAAATTTATTAAAGAAAAATTGTGGCTACTAGAAGACAGAAGATAATACAAGAAAAGTCTCTATAATTGTAACTACTCCTCAACAATAGTTACAAGTGGCAGACAAACTCAAAAGATAAGGCATCTACTTTCAAAAGAAGTGGTCCACCCAACAAGAAGACAACGAAGAATTCGGTGGAAATAAGATGGCCTAGCTACCCAACAAAGAAAAAAGGAAAACACCTGTCCAAGATAAGATTCCAAAATCTCCTATAAAAGGGGGCATGAAGGAAGAAGGAAATCATCTCGAAATACCTTGAAATAATTTCTCTTAAACACATTGAAGAGAAACCCTTTGTAATCTGTATACACTACTTGTATTCAGAAAAATATTAGATAGCTTGAAGATAAGAAAGCGTGTAATAAGGTAATCACTTATGGAGTTCTAAACTTCATAAAGTGAGTACCAAAGGTATGTAAATATAGCTTGTAAGCATGTACAATTTCAATTTATGAATATTAAAGTAAAAGATTTGTTATGTTCAACAAAGCTTACATAAAAGGATTTCGTTAAGTTTCTCATGATTCCTCGACAGTACAAAAAGAGATTTTAAAAGATTTTCAAAACTTTGATTTTGAATGGATGTTAGCCATGCCAAAGTACCCGTATTTGATGAATGGTTTAGGGGAAAAAGGTAGTTTTCTAACAAAAATTTGTAGCACCTTGTGTGTGAATTATCTTTTAAAATTTCGTTCCAAGTAGGAACTTGATTCTGAAAAGAGTTTGGATAGAGGTGAAAACAGAGACTCTGGATACTGTGAGATAGCGTCTGTAGAAACACGGCTAGTTCTCTAGAATGAGAAATGCAACCTTAATTGAAAAGCCTTTTGCGGAAGCAGTTGTGGACCCAAATGATTTCAAAACATTTTAAATCTTTATTTGATTCAGAAGATTGATTAAGTACATGCAAAACATCTATAAGAGCATGCTGGAGGGAAAACCTGTTTATTTCCACTTGATTACTGTAAGTTATTTAATTATTTTTACATGCCTATGCTTTAATTATTTTCATGAACAATTCACAAGCATCCACTTCCACTACTAATGATGATAATAATCTTATTCTATTTTTAGATGAAAAAGATGGTTCGTTCTTACTCAAACTAGATAAAAAATCTGATGATATATTTCCTGTTGGTAGAGAAAAAATAGAAGAAATATACAGAGATATAGATTATAATTGTAGAAATAATATAGGGTTTGATCCTGTAGGAACCAGCAGAGAAATAAGAAAAGTAGAAGATATTATAACCAAACATACGAATATACAAGAAGAAATTTCAGAAGGATTATTTAAAGGATATATAACCAAGAAAGGTCAACCTATAATTTTTAAAGAATTATTAAAATATAAAGAATATTTAAAAGTGTTCAAAAAATTGAAAAGTATAGATATAGGGCCTGATTGATAAATCCTTAAAGATATAAGATAGATCTTGTAAATAATTTCATTAAGGGCAATATAGTACTTTTAATAGCAAAGGCTATTGTGGAAAAAATGAAGAATTTACCGGCTATTCTCAAAGTTGTCCCAGGAGAAAGGCACACCTAGCTTGTTTGGGCTATATTTTTTGCCCCATTTTAAAGAATAATTGTATCGTTGGAGGGCAGCATGTGGCAATTTTTGTTGACTTTCTCTCACAATGGGCAGCAGGTGTCCATACTCCAACAGTAGGAATTTTTCTTTTTTTGGAAGAAGAATGCCCCTCAAACAGGCTATTCTTCTAGTGTTTAAATTTATTTTTATTTTATTTTAAAAAGGTGCATAACATTGTCGATGGAAGTTGACCAAAATTATGTAATCCCTTCAGAAATTTAATGTTAGAATTTTAGTTGTTCTAAATTATTAAAAAAAAAAAAAAAAATTTTGGGCTTAACCATGCGGGGCGCACGGGTTAAGCCCATGCGGCCGCATGAGGCCCTCTCGAAACTGGGAGGGCCACTTGCACTATAACCATGCGACCGCATGGTTATAGCCCATGCGGTCGCATGGTTATACAAAGTGACCATTGGGGATTCGTTTTTTATCGTTTTTCTTTTGAATTTGGTGCCTTTTCAACATAATTTTGCACCATTTCGTGGGAACCCTTCAAAGCCTATAAATAAGTGTTCCAATTATAAAGAAAAACACTCTTGAGAAAATTAAGAAATCCACCACAAGATTATTCTCCCAAATAATCACATAATCAATCCTATATCTATTTTCATTTGTTCTTTGTGAAAGATACACTTTGCTTTTGGTGTTCTTCACACAAATGCTTGTTTAATTCTACAAACTATTTGCCAGAACTCCTCAAAAGCATTGGAAATGGGGCAAATAACGTTTGAGGATAGCGTTATCATTTTCGTGTTCAGGCCTCTAATTATATCTATATTCTTTTATTACCAAATTTCTTCTCTTCATTGCTTTAAATTTCCAACAAACTCAAACGTTATTTTACATTTACTGCAATGGAGTCAGAATCCACTATTGCTACTATCAAAATGATGAATCAAGATCTGGTGCGTTTGGATAGATTCGATGGTGTAAACTTTACAAGATGGCAAGACAAATTCAAGTTTCTTCTAACGACGTTGAAGATCTTCTACGTGCTTGATTCAAAATTGGAACCCATTCCCGATGCAACTAACAAGGATACCGAAGAAATTAGCATAGAAAGGAAGAAACGAGAAGAAGATGAATTGATATGCCGTGGGCATATTCTAAATACATTGTCCGATCGACTATATGATCTTTACACAAACACTACTTCGGCTAAAGAAATCTGGTATGCATTAGAAAGCAAATACAAAGCCGAGGAAGAAGGTACTAAAAAGTTTTTAATATCTAAATATTTTGATTTTAAAATTTTAGACAATATACCTTTATTGCCTCAAGTACATGAATTACAAATAATTGTGAACAAATTAAAAGTGGTAAAAATTGAACTTCCCGAAACTTTCCAAGTGAGAGCAATTATTGCTAAACTCCCTGGTTCTTGGAGAGGATATAGGAAGAAAATTCTTCACAATTCCGAAAATTTTTCTTTAGAAGACATACAGAAACATCTTCGCATTGAGGAAGAATCAAGGGCAAGAGATAAGATTGAAAATTCTTATGATGGCTCTTCGAAAGCCAATGCCGGAGACAATGTGGACAACTCCAACAAATTCAAAAAGAAAGGGAAATTTCTTGATCCTAGAAAGGATCAAGGAAAATTCAAAAACAAAGCCAAAGGACCGTGCTATGTTTGTGAAAAATCGGGACACTATGTTAAAGATTGCAGGCATAGGAAACAACATAAGAAGGAAGGACAAGTGAACTCTGTTGATGAAATTATTGCAACAGTGAGTGAAATCAATGCAATCCAAAGCAAAGTTCTGGGCTGGTGGTACGATACATGCGCTTCAATCCATGTATGTTATGATAAGTCTCTCTTCAAAACTTATCATAACATTGAAGATAACCAAGAAATACAAATGGGAAATGAAGGAAGATCAAAGGTGATCGGTAAAGGAAATGTTGAACTCCTTTTCACTTCGGGAAAGAAGATCACTTTGACAAATGTCCTACATGTACCAGAAATGAATATGAACTTAGCAAGTGGTGTACTCTTGGGGAAACCCTGGATTAAATCTGTCTTTGAATCTGGAAAACTTGTATTAACCCATATTGGGCATTTTGTTGGAAAGGGCTATTCCACCAAAGGAATGGTCAAGGTATGTACTGTTGATGATAACTCAAATAAAATTAAATCTTTTGCGTATGTTATCGATTCATTTAATTTATGGCATGGAAGATTAGCACATATAGGAGTTAGTACTATGAAAAGAATGATTAAATGTGGATTAATACAATGTGATATTGATAACTTAGAAAAATGTGAAATATGTGTTAAATCAAAAATGATTAAGAAGCCATTTCATAGCATAGAAAAAACAACAAAATTACTTGAACTTTTTCATTCTGACATTTGTGAATTGAATGGAATATTAACTAGAGGCGGTAATAGATATTTTATTACTTTTATTGATGATTGCTTTAGGTATACTTATGTATACTTACTTAAACATAAGGATGAAGTCTTTAGTGCCTTTAAAACTTACAAGAATGAAATTGAAAATCAATTAGGAAGAAAATTAAAGATTTTAAGAAGTGATAGAGGTGAAGAGTATTTTTCAAATGAATTTAACATATTTTGTGAACAAAATGGAATAATACATCAATCTTCTGCACCTAGAACATCGGAACAAAATGAATTAGCAGAAAGAAAGAATAGAACTTATTTGGAAATGATAAATGTTATGTTATTAAATTCTGAATTACCTTTTAACTTATGGGATGAAGCATTACTTTGTGCTTGTCATATAACAAATAGAATTCTTATGAAAAAGAATAAAATTTCCCCATATGAACTTTGGAAAGGTAGAAAACCAAATATTAATTATTTTAAAGTGTGGGGGTGCCTTGCGTATTATAAAAATATGGATCCAAAGAAAACCAAGTTAGGTCCTAAAGGTATCAAATGTGCCTTTGTAGGATATGCCCTTAATAGCAAAGCCTATAGGTTATTAAATCTCGAATCAAATGTTATAATAGAATCAAGAGATGTGGAATTCTTCGAGAATGTGATGGTAGTTAGGAAATCTGAAAATAATAAGGATATTCCAACCTTTAAAAGCTCACCAAAAGAGACATCCATAAAGGATGTTAATTTTGAACCTCGAAGAAGCAAAAGAACAAGGAAAAGAAATTAGGATCTAATGAAATAGATTCCCAACTTATTTCCTTTTACTTAGTAGAAGGAGATAGGAAGGATGTTGTAAGAACAATTCCTTTTGTTCTTCAAGTGGAAAGTGATCCTAAGATTTATAAGGAATCGATGCAATCTAGAGATTATATATTCTGAAAAGAAGCTATAAATAATGAAATGGATTCTATTATTTCAAATAACACTTGGAAAATAGTTGACCTACCAGCAGGTTCGAAAGTTATTGGTTGTAAATGGGTATTTAGAAAGAAATATAATTCTGATGGATCGCTTAATACTTATAAGCCTAGATTGGTAGCTAAAGGGTATCGTCAAAGGGAAGGAATTGATTACTTTGACACATATGCACCAGTGGCAAGGATAACCTCAATAAGGATTTTATTTGCACTAGCATCTATATATGATTTATATGTTCATCAAATGGAAGTAAAAACGGCATTTTTAAATGGAGATCTCGAAAAGGAGGTCTATATGGAACAACCAAAAGGGTTTGTTCTACCGGGAAATGAACATAAGGTGTGCAAATTAATTAAATCTTTATATGGATTAAATCAAGCTCCCAAAAAGTGGCATGAGAAATTTGACTCTAAAATAATGTCAAATGGATTTAATCACAATTCAGTAGATAAATGTCTCTACACAAAAGTGAATGGTGATATAATCACATTAGTGTGTCTATATGTTGATGATATGCTAATCATTAGTAACAATATAGACGGAATCAAAGAAACAAAACGATTTCTATCATCTACTTTCAAAATGAAAGATCTTGAAGAAGTAGATACTATCCTTGGAATCAAAGTAAAGAAGGATAGTTGGGGTTTTATATTAAGTCAATCACATTATGTTGATAATGTGATAAATAAATTTAAACATTTGAACATTAATGAGGCGAATAGCCCTATAGATCCAAATATAAAATTAATCAAAAACGAAGGTAGAGCAATTGCACAAATAGAGTATGCAAGTGCAATTGGAAGTCTTATGTACGCATCACAATGTACAAGACCTGATGTGGCATTTACTGTAAGTAAACTAAGTAGGTTTACTAGCAATCCAAGTTCGGAACATTGGAAAGCCATTGGTAGGGTTCTTGGTTACCTAAAGAAAACCAAAAATCTTGGGCTATAATATACGAAGTATCCTAAAATATTGGAAGGATATACCGATACAAGTTGGATATCAAGTGTAGGAGAAAATAAATCCACATCTGGATGGATTTTCATTCTTGGAGGAAGTGCAGTTTCTTGGAAGTCTAAGAAACAAACTTGCATTACACATTCAACTATGGAATCAGAGTTTGTATCTTTGGCTGAAAAAGGGAATGAAGCAGAATGGCTAAAGGACTTATTATATGAAATACCTTTAGATATAAATGATATTTCCTCCATACCTATTTTGTGTGATAGTCAAGCTACTTTAGCTCGAGCATATAACGAAGTATATAATGGAAAGTCTAGACATATGAGTTTAAGACACGAATATGTAAGGAAATTAATCAAGCATGGAGTAATTTCTCTTACATTTGTTAAGTTAAATGAAAACTTAGTCGATCCATTTACCAAACCTCTCACAAGAGAGTTAGTGAAATCAACATCAAGTAAAATGGGTTTAAAACTTCTTAAATAGATTCACCAATAACGACAACTCTGCCAAAATATACTAAACCAGTATATATATAGGTGCAAAGGGTAATAACAAGTTATTCGATAAGTGGATGGATTTCAACACTATTAGATATATTGAAATTATATCTTTGAAACTAGTGTTGGTTGTTACTGTTGGAGGGATGAGTTAATTAAACTCTTAATGAAATTCAGTACAGAGTACAAGTATCTGTAAAAGTAACAAAAATACTGAAAGAACTTCACCTATGTGAACTTCGAGGTGGTGCCGCCTCATTAGAGAATTGAAGTTTTTTCTCTGTGAAAGTTCAACGAAATAGAATTAGTGCAAAGTCATATTAGCACTAAGCGAGTTAGAGGAACTTGTGAAAAATTTAACACTTGTGTGTGTGATCTCATCGGTATAGTCACAAAGAATAACTGGTTCAAAGCACTTTAGCTACTTGAAATTCTGATAATACTTTATGAGATTTACACTATGAATAGATTCAAATCGAAAAGATATCTAATTTTTATGCATAAGTGTTGATTATTTGATTATGTGATAGACACTGATTTTTGAACAAGTGGGGGATTGTTAGAATTTTAGTTGTTCAAAATTATAAAAAAAAAAAAAAAATTTGGGCTTAACAGCCCTCCCGAAACTGGGAGGGCCACTTGCATTATAACCATGCGATTGCATGGTTATAAAAAGTGACCGTTGGGGATTCGTTTTTTATCGTTTTTCTTTTGAATTTGGTGCCCTTTCAACATAATTTTGCACCATTTCGTGGGAACCCTTCAAAGCCTATAAATAGGTATTCCAATTGCAAAGAAAAACACTCTTGAGAAAATTAAGAAATCCACCACAATATTATTCTCCCAAATTATCACATAATCAATCCTATATCTATTTTCACTTGTTCTTTGTGAAAGATACACTTTGTTTTTGGTGTTCTTCACACAAAGGCTTGTTTAATCCTACGAACTATTTGCCGGAACTCCTCAAAAGCATTAGAAAGGGGGCAAATAACGTTTGAGGATATCGTTATCATTTTCGTGTTCAAGCCTCTAATTATATCTATATTCTTTTATTACCAAATTTCTTCTCTTCATTGCTTTAAATTTCCAACATTTAACAAATTCTCAATAATTCTTTTTGTCTATGATGGTTTTTGAAGAAAAATTCACTAAGATATTAAGGCGTATTTAGTTTGCAAGATTTAACAATATAATCAATACTATTTAATTTTTTACTTTACAACACGAAACAAAAAGTTAATAAAGAGCAAAAAATGAAGCACTTTTATCCCTAGTGAAAAATGTTTGGTCCTTCAATTTGGCAATAATTTTTAATGAAAAAATTCACTAAGATAATAAGGCGAATCTAGTTTGCAAAATTAAACGTAGTGATCATTAGAGTTTAATTTGTATCTTACAACACGATCCAAAAAGTTACTATAGAAAAAAAAATAAAGCACTTTTATCTCTAGTGGAAAAGATTTGTCTTTCAATTTGGAAAAGTCGAAGGCCAAGCTATACGATACAATGCATTCAAATGAAATAAATGATAAACATATATTATCGACTTCTAATCCAAGATTTTGATAATTGGACGAGTAAAAATTCGTTATTGCGACTAGACAAAATATTAAGGTACGTGACAACGTTTTCCTCTCATCAAAACTTGTAAATTGTAAAACTAGCAGCAGGCAACAGCTTATGGAATACTTGATAGGGTCAAAAACTATCAGCACGCCACAGTTTATAGAACGCGGATTTGATTTGAAGACTTTGCTTTATCCATTTGAAATCATCGTTCCATTATCTTTTTTTATTTTATTTTAATAATTGACCACTTTTTTGCTTCTTGTTTTATCCGTTTTTGGTCAAGTTATTATTTATGTTCTTTTCCTTCTTTACGACTAATAAAAAGTAGGAAAAGGGGATGTGAAAAAGAAAATTCCCAAGAGAACGTTCATTTTACGATTTGTACAATTCACCTTTACGCACACTATTTTTTTTCCCTGTAAGAGAAAATGTAGAAAATGAACATGTTTGGATTATCTTTAAAATTTGCTTTTTTCCCCTAAAGTTTTAGTACTTATTTTCCAAAAGAAAGTAAGTTTATGTCTATTTTAGGTTTAGCAAAGCAGGATTTAGTAATCAACCTATATATTGGTTGTAGAATTACCTATTCGTTTAAAAGTTGCATTTCATTAATCTAAAATAAGATTATTATATAATTGCGAATGTACTATTTAAAGTTCGAATTATGAGAACAACAACGAAGGCTAGAGTAGAGGTTTAGAGTCGAGAACTCTAGCAATCTAGCTACAGTTTGCTCGAATGATATTCGCCAAAACACAAAATTTTTGTATGTTTCGACTTCGCAAAAACATAAAATGAATAAATGAGTCTAATTAATCCAAGACGAGTGGCAACCCATTCTTTGACCTTGACAAATGTCAAACTCTAAGATAAGACTTTGACCAGCCTTAATAAATTGAATAGAAATGTCAAATATTCATTCAAATCAAATATTTTATTTAGAATTAAGTCCTAATATATAAAGCAGATCCTAAACTCATAAATACATACATACAGTTTTATTTCTGCATGGAAATGGCTTGTTCAAATATCAAAACCCTTCCAGAAGACTGTGTTTCTACTATCTTATCCCTCACCACCCCTCAGGATGCCTGCAGAATGTTACTGGTTTCTCGGGCGGTTCGACCGGCAGCTGAATCGGACACTGTTTGGGATAGATTCTTACCTTGTGATTGTTGGGACATTGTTGCCAGATCAGACACACCCTTGAAGTTTTCTTCCAAAAAAGAGCTTTTTTTCATTCTTTCTGATTCCATCCTTATAGATGGTGGTAACAAGGTATGTCATTTAAGCATGTTTGCTTAGCTTATAAGTAAGTATCTCCAATCGTATTAACTCAGAGTAAATCTTTTAAGCTTAACCAAACTTAATTAATTATTTCTTTTTTTGTATATGCTGCAGGCCTTTGCATTAGAGAAATCTAGTGGCCTAAAGTCATACATACTCTCTGCTAGAGAGCTTTCTATTTTATATAGCAATGAACAAAACAGTTGGAGCTGGAAATCAATCCCAAATTCAAGGTTGATTATCTTTTCTCTGTTCTTTTCTTTGATATTTCTTCCATTCATTTGATACTTTTTAACTTTTTGGGTTTCAAAAACAAAAAAGTCATGCCGAGTCATGTTCAATTCAACGTACTACTCATATAACTGATAGTGATTTTTCATTTGATTACATATACGTGCACAGATTCGCAGAGGTGGCTGAGCTAAAAACAGCAGGTCGATTAGAAATTCGAGGCACGATAAGAACTCGAATATTATCTCCACACACTACATACGGGGCTTACCTTCTAATCAAAATCTCTGATCGTGCATTTGGGCTCGACTCAATACCTTGTGAAACCTCCATTATAGCCAGTGATCGTGTACTGGACACTAGTACAACATATTTACGCGAACTGGATAACAAGAAACAACAACTCGAGAACCTGTTCTACTGGAATCGCATGCAAATGTTGAAAGGAAGAGTGAACAAAGGCGATGAAAAATTACCTAGCAAGAAAAAAGATGGGTGGTTGGAAATTGAACTTGGAGAATTTTTGGTTAGTGAGAGAGATGAGGTAGTAACAATGAGTTTGGTGGAGATTAAGGGACATCAACTTAAAGGAGGACTCATTATCCAAGGCATTGAAGTGAGGCCTAAGTACTAATTTACTAGCCATAATTTCTCTTTGTATAGTAGGGTAGTAATTTGTGTGTGTGTATATATATTTTCACTTATTCACCCTTTATGTGAAATTCTTTGTAACAAATTTTTTTGTTGGTTTAAATTAAAAATGATTAAGATATTTATATTACAAATAATCTCTATTTTATTGTCGAATAAGTAAGTTTCTTAGTTACACCCATCTAAATATGTTTTGAAATAAAATGTTTGGAATTCAAACATGTTGAGTAGATCATGTTTATTGAAATTCTTTTTAACAATA
Source organism: Olea europaea var. sylvestris (assembly GCF_002742605.1). NCBI lineage: Eukaryota > Viridiplantae > Streptophyta > Magnoliopsida > Lamiales > Oleaceae > Olea > Olea europaea. The sequence goes on along the minus strand of NW_019263611.1, from coordinate 258,422 downwards.
TAGATGTTAAAATCGCATTTTGAAGAGGCGATCCGGTAGATGCAAGTGATCCAGTAAAAACATCGGGTCAACCAACAGTTTTTGATAAAAATCATAGGCTTGGTTGATCAGATTTCAAAATTTCTAGATCAAAACTTTAAGTTTTAGGGAATTGAACACTACATTTGACCTCTATTTGATAAGAATTACGCCTCACCCTGGAACAAGAAACATTTTCTTGTCATTTTTGTGTAATTAATTGTTTATATGTAATTCATGAATAATTTACTCTTTTCTAGAAATATTTTGAAAAAAAAAAAGTCTAATATTTTACTTATTTTCTAATGCTAAATAATTATTTTATAGACGTATTTTGTATGAAAATTTTAATTTTTGTTAAGCTGAATTGAATATTTAATAACATAAATTCTTGGTCTATAATCAGTAAATGATTTATACATAACAAAGTTGAGAATGTCATAAATTTTTTTTAATATAATACACAATTATAAAAACAAAACATAGCCATTATCACTAATAAATGAGTTTAGAAAATCATTAATTTAAAGATACAAAAATAATAGGCAACAAATAACTTAGAAACTTTAATTGTCTCAAAGAAAAAAGTTATAATTATAAAATACTTTTAAATAATTCGTAAGCAATGATCTGTCGATTCGATCACAGGTCCAACCAATAACCCAATGATTCAGTACCTCAGCCATGTTAATGCTCCTTTCAAGCTAATAACTATGCTTATAATTTATGCTAACCTAATTGAGATAAAAATTTATTCCCCTAATCACCAGGCTCCTATTAAAGTAAAAAAATTGACCCCTTAATTAAACTACGTCGTGACTCTAATTAAATTAATAAATAGGAAAATCAAATCAAGTTTTCGGTGTGCCTTTATTCTGTCCCCGCCTTTAACATATGCTAAACCCACCCATAGATGTGAGTTCGGGCCTACTTTTAAATATTATCAAAGGGTTCTCAAATTGTCATCAAGTACATGCCAATTTTTGAATGTAGAATTTCCAATGATGAGCATGATGAACGAGCAGAAATTAAAAATTTCTTTAACTCGATAATAATATCGTCTAGATGTTCGAGTGTATGTTATATCAATAATAAATTATTCGAATTTTTATCTAAATTCGATGGTTAATTTTTGAATTAATTCTAAATCACAAACTTTAAACTTTTAATTGAAAGAATTTGATACTTTAAATCTCCAAGTCTTCTATGGTATATTCTCCAAAGTTTATTGTAATTACAATTAAGTCCAAAATTGGAAAACCAATAAAATAAAATAAAATTATAGACTTGAATTTCTTGTTATATATGCTATATTTTTATTATTTTCAAAATTTGGGGGACTAAAGTGAAATATAAATTAAATTCAACTTTTGGGTCAAATATTCTGATATTTATAAAGCGATGAAAAGTATATTAATATTGGGCTTGTTAGATAGCTCGTATTTAATAATGTATATTGGATTTGAGAAAAAAAATAATTCGAATAGGTGAAGTGTAAGTTATTGTAGTTTAAAGAAGTTATTAATTGGTTTTGATAAATTAATTATTGGGTTTGAAATGGGTAGGAGCCGTGTGTAGAATTAGATAGAGATAAATATATATATATTTTTAATTGAATGGGATAATGATGCAATAGAATATTTTTGATAGTGACCTTGGCACACGGTTCTATGTGATTCTGTTACCAAAAATTCGATTGTCCTTTTTAACTTTTGAATACTATGAACTTATTTTTTTTATTCTCACATTAGAATATACATACGCACGCGACTGCAGTAAGGGGCAGAAAATAAATATTGGAAACGTAATTTCTCATTCTTTCAAACTTTAATTGATCAAGCGAGGTACAATATTGAGGTGTGGTTGTTTTTATCCCGTTTAAATTATTTTATTGTGTTGTCGAATTATTATACTTATAAAAGTTAAAAAAATATGTTATGATATGTATGAGATGGACTTGAGCTCTTACCGACCCCTAAAGATATTATGACTGTATAATTTTTGATGCATGATTAAATATTTTTATTTGAGATTATACCATTATTTTCATGTCCTATTGAATATTTTTAGGGATGACAATTTAAACCGTCAAAATCGAAAATAGCGGTTAATCGAACCGAATGGAGAAAAAAAAATCGAAACAATTGTGCAATAGGGTGGATATGGTTTTGATTTTAATGAACCGGTTCGTGGCGGTGCGGGTATGGTATTTACGCCGTTGAACCGAAACCGAACCAATTACCTGTTAAAAAAAATAATTGAATTGATTATTGAGCTTTACACTACTTTTCTATCCAACCCAAAACAAAATCCCCCCATTACATCTACTTGACTTAGCTGGTCAGCCCACTTATCATTAGCCCATAATAATAGCATTAGTATGACAATAGATAAATGAAAACCCTGCTCTCCACAAACCACAAACTCACACACAGCTCCACTGCCTCCACGGTCCAAGTCGTCGTCGCCTCCGAAGATTTGCTACATTTGTTAGCCATTCTATTACTGTTGATCATGTAAAAATAGAGTTCGATATTTTTCTAGACGAGCCAATATTGCCAATGATGGATGGTTTTAATTTATTGACATGGTGAAATGTAAATTTAATAAAATATCCGACTTTACGGAAGGTTGCAAGATATTTATTAGCCATTCCAGTATCTACTGTGACATCCGAGTCGGTGTTTAGTACAAGTGGTAGATTTGTGAGTCCATGGAGAAATAGGCTTCACCCGAAGACTCTAGAAGCTTTCATGTGTGCTCGGGATTGGTTTTGGATTGATATTCATGGTAGGATTTATTGTTTTATATTTGTTATTTATACACTTTCTTCTATTGTTAATTTTTTTTTATTGTGTGTAGAAAATTCTACTTCTTCATTATACTCTAGAATTTATGCAATGTTAAGTAAGAAGGAAGTTGATGAAGATGTACATTTTTTTATATTTAAATCTTAATTAAGACCATTCTGGAATAGGTAGTATCGTTGTATTCTTTACTTATATTTTTTATTTACTATATAGAAATCAATTTTGAGTGCTGATCTATGCTAGTAAGAATGAAAAATGAATCAAGTAACTTCGATGCACAACAATTAAGAATGAAGGAAAAATTTAGTATTATTATATTTATAATATTGTTTGTTAAATTTGTATTTTGCAATTGAAAATTGGAATAATGTTTGCATTTTCGTTTGGAATATTGTATGATAATGTTTGCATTTTCGTTTGAAATATTATGCTTTTATTTTCATTGACTTTTTTCATAAATTGTTTTATATCAATTTGACGGATGATCTTATAGAAAAAATTTATTTTCATGGTTACTAATCGAACCGAACTATGCCGAACCGAGATACGAACCAAACCAAATTGAAACAATTTACGTGATTATGGTGCGGTTATGATATGATCAAAAAATTGGTGGTGCGGTTATGATTTTGGTCGAACCGACCCATAATCGAACCGTTGCCAACCCTAAATATTTTCATATATTCACCATTTTCCTCTATTCCGCACAGGTTGGAACGAGTTGTTAATTGGCGAACGATGATGTGTAGTCATTGTGCTTGGATTCATTGGACTTAATAAAGCAAATTCGATGTAACGTGCCTGAAAACTTTAAACACTGGCCGTAACCTTAGTCTCATTAATTCATTTAACTCTTTCCTTCTATTTGAAATTTGGGACAAAATTTGTTTGGATACGTGATTTCGTACGGTGACTTGACAAATTCTAACTTGTTTCAAGTATGTTGAGTTTTCATTACTATTTAAGTTTTCAGACGATAAATTGGAGATTGAACCATAGAGCAACTTTGGTAAATTGATTTACGGTTTCCATGCGTGTCTAATTAATACAATCGACTATAATTATATTAAATTATGTGAAGCTTGAGGCTGTGTCCTACTTACCGAAGAAAGAGAATAAAAAATATGCCTTATTATTATTTTGTAAAGAGCAAGGACAATTAGTTAATTAACATTTTGTTCATATTCCTTGCAATGATATTGAATGGCTTATATATTTTTCTTCTAGATTCATCAAAACATGTCTATGAGGTGCAAATAATTGGAAAAGAAATTCTTCTTGTTACCTACATTGAAATATTTATATGAGAAATATTAATCGTCCATCTATATATAATTTAATGCCACGTTGTTTAATTTTAATTTTATTTTTTCAAATCTTTCGGTAGCAATTTGATTTTAAAAATTTTGGCCATTACAAAAATTATTGCAATTACCGTAATTATGTTCCAATACTTTATATAGTTACCACAGGACTTGATCACACATATATTATTCAAGCTCCAACAATTAGATCCTATCTAGTCGACCATAAACTACCCAATTTCATTATTACTCTTTGTTTTTTCACTAAGGGTGTGTTTGATTACATTAATTTTTCAAAGAAAATATCAGTTTTCCATCCAAATTCCTACTTAGAGTGTTTGATTGCTATTTTTTCCATGGAAAATATTTTCCAACTTTTGAAAATATGCCTAATTTTCCTTGTTTTTAAGGAAAACATTATCCTTGGGTAGAGGTGGTTTTTATTTTCCACAAAAGATGGAAAATATTTTCTTTTCTAGGTGATATTTTCCATGTCAATCAAACACACTCTAAAAGCAAAAGACTGAACTCTCGGAATATATAAGATCATATAAACCAGTAAATTTGTAATACTTTCATTTGACCTATTGTATATGTATTTTATCTCCGTCTGAGATTCGATAATTATGTATAAGCATAAATGACTGTTTTGCCATTCTAATTATATTAACTTAAGTACAAATTTTTCTCAACAATCATGTAAACTAATCATAGATGTCGAAATTTATCTGCCGCTAACACTGTACTCAGATTTAACCGTTCAATAGAAAATACTTAAATAGTCATTCTACCCATTTTTCAGGGTGATGATTCTCGAGACGAATTCATGTTCTCTACTCCGCTTATTCTCAGGCTCTCAACTCATCGAGATATGTGATCAATCAAATCGATCTCACTCATTGATGAATCAAAAAATCATATATATAATCCTACCAAAGATTTAAATGAAATACACTGTGATCAAGTGAAATTTAATTCTCTATACGATTATGCTATAGAATTAAACTCGATGCGAGTTCCGTTCAATATACCCTAAGTATTGACTCTTATACATTGATTGTGAACAAATCACAACCAAGTATTAACTCTTAAACTTATTACACCCCAAGTATTAACTCTTAAACTCGACACAAGTTCTGTTTAATTATTTCTGTGATAATGACAAATCAAACATGAATAATGAATCAATCAATATTACAACCTTTCAGTATAACGTGTTAACTCTTATACATTGGTTGTTAACAAATTATATTATAAATTATTATTTTATCATAGCAAAATATATTATATGGACACATAACCTAACATATCTCTCACTTGTCCTAGAGTATACATGTCATATCTTGCAACATCATGTCTTGCAGATGTTCTTCGAAAACCTTAGCCAATAAGCTTTTCCTAGTAGTAATTTTATTGACAATCGCATTTTCTCTACCAACTATATTTCTTAAGAGATGATATTTTCATTCAATGTGTATACCTCTCTGATAACTCCTGGTTCTTTAGCATTTGCTACAATCCTACTATTATTCCAATATAGTGTAGAGGATAGTGCAGATGTAGGTACCAACTCGATGTTCGTTAGGATTTTTTAAGTCATACAGTCAATTTAGTAGCTTTACAAACTACCAAGTACTTGGCATCAATGATGAAATCAACAATGCATGATTGTTTTATACTTTTCCAAATAATGGACCAACCATTAAGTATAAACAACGATGCTGATGTAGACCTACGATAGTCCTTATTACTGTGAAAGTCTAAATCCTTTTAACCTATTAAAACAAGATTTGGTGAGGAATATATAATTCTTTGTTTTTCGAAAGTACTAAAAGATATGCTTTACCGTCATTCAATATTTTGATCCTAAAGTTAAATAGATCTCGACTTACCATAGCATTAGTATGACAAATGTCAGTTCTCTTGCATAACATATCATACATCAGACTACCTACTACTAAAGCATAAGGTATCTTACTCATGCACTCAATCTCTTTAAAGAGCTTAGAGGATTGATCCTTAAGGAGTTGGATTCGATGTCTGAGAGTATAATCTTGCATAGCAAATCTGACAAGTATCTTGTTAACATATAAGATTTGGGACAAAACTATCACCTTGTTCTTTCAATGTCTCAAGATCTGAAACCCATAGCATAGCTAGCTTCATTTAACCCTCCATATAAAACATTGGGCCAGCCACACTTTCATAGACAATAACACACCTACATAAAGACATGTGAATAGGAAAATCAAATCAAGTTTTCCGTGTGCCTGTATTCACGTAGTGCATAAACCCACCCATATGCTAAACCTTCCCTGCCTTTAATATTTGCTAAGCCCACCCATAGATGTGCCTTTGGGCCTACTTTTAAATATTATCAAAGGGTTCTCAAATTGTCATCAAGTACATGCCAATTTTTGAAAGTAGAATTTCCAATGATGAGCATGATGAATGAGAAAGCAGAATTATCTAGAAATAAAAAATTTATTTAACCTCAATAAATAATATCGTCTAGATGTTCAAATATATGTTATATCAAAAATAAATTATTCGAATTTTTACCTAAATTTGATGGTTAATTCTTGAATTAATTCTAAATCACGAACTTTCAACTTATAATTGCAAGAATTTGATGTTTTAAATTTCATAGTCTTCTATGGTATATTCTCCAAAATTTATTGTAATTATAATTAAGTCCAAAATTGTAAAACCAATAAAAAAAATAAAAATTATAGACTAGAATTTCTTGTTATATATGCGTATTTTTATTATTTTCAAAATTTGGGGGACTAAAGTGAAATATAATTAAATTCAACTTTTGGGTCAAATATTTAGATATTTATAAAGAGATGAAAAGTATATCCATATTGGACTCGTATTTAATTATTTATCTTGGATTTGAGAAAAAATTAATTCGAATAGGTGAAGCATAAGTTATTGAAGTTTAAAGAAGTTATTAATTGGTGTTGATAAATTAATTATTGGGTAGGAGCCATGTGTAGAATTAGATAGAGATAGTCTGGTTTTGTTTGTTTGTTTTTTTATTGAATGGGATAATGATGAAATAGAATATTTTTGATAGTGACCTTGGCACACGGTTATATGTAATTCTATTCTACCAAAAATTCAATTGTCCTTTTTAACTTTAATACCATGAACTTATTTCTTTATCCTCACATTAGAATATACATACGCACACGACTGCAGTAGGAGGCAGAAAATATTGGAAATGTGCTTTCTCCTTCTTTCAAAATTTAATTGATCAAGCGAAGTAGGATATTGAGGTGTGGTTGTTTTTATCCCATTTAAATTATTTTTAAACATGATATGTATTAAGCTTTTACCTATCCCTAAAGATATTATAATGGTATGATTTTTGACGCATGATTAAATATTTTTATTCGAGATTGTACCATTATTTTCATGTCCTATTGAATATTTCCATATATTCACCATTTTCCTTCATTCCTCACAAGGTTGGAACAAGTTCCTAGTTGGCGAGCGATGATGTGCAGTCATTGTGCTTGGATTCATTGGATTTAACAAAGCAAATTCAATGTAACGTGCCTGAAAACTTTAAACTCTGGCGGTAACCTTAGTCTTATCAATTCATTTAACTCTTTCCTTTTATTTGAAATTTGGGACAAAAAAAATTTGGATATGTAATTTCGTACGGTGACTCGACAAATTCTAACTTGAAAGTATGTAGAGTTTTCATTACTATTTAAGTTTTCGGACGATAAATTGGAGATTGAACCGTAGAGCAACTTAGGTAAATTGATTTACGGTTTCCATGCGTGTCTAATTAATACAATCGACTATAATTATATTAAATTATGTGAAGCTTGAGGCTGTGTCCTACTTACCGAAGAAAGAGAATAAAAAATATGCCTTATTATTATTTTGTAAAGAGCAAGGACAATTAGTTAATTAACATTTTGTTCATTTTCCTTGCAATGATATTGAATGGCTTATATATTTTTCTTCTAGATTCATCAAAACATGTCTATGAGGTGCAAATAATTGGAAACGAAATTCTTCTTGTTACCTACATTGAAATATTTATATGAGAATTATTAATTGTCCATTTTTTTGTCTACATAATTCTATATATAATTTAATGCCACGTTGTTTAATTTTAATTTTATTTTTTCAAATCTTTCGGTAGCAATTTGATTTTAAAAATTTTGGCCATTACAAAAATTATTGCAATTACCGTAATTATGTTTCAATACTTTATATAGTTACCACAGGGACTTGATCATATACATATTATTCAAGCTCCAATAATTAGGTCCTATATAGTCGACCATAAACTACCAAATCTAATTATTACTCTTTGTTTTTTCACTAAAAGCAAAAGACTGAACTCTCGGAATATATAAGATCACATAAACCAATAAATTTATAATACTTTCATTTGACATACTGTATATGTATTTTATCTCCGTCTGAGATTCAATAATTATGTATGAGCATAAATGACCGTTTTGCCACTCTAATTACATTAACTTAAGTACAAATTTTTCTCAACAATCATGAGATCTAATCATAGATGTCGAAATTTATCTGTCGCTAACACTATATATTTTAACCGTTCAATAGAAAATATTTAAGTAATCACTCCACCCATTTTTCAGGGTAACGATTCTCGAGACGAATTCATGTTCTCTACTTCGCTTATTCTTAGGCTCTCAACTCATCTAGATATGTGATCAATCAAATTGATCTCACCTATTGATGAATAAAAAAACCATTAAAATCACGGAAAGATATACCTAATCCTACCAAAGAATTTAAATGAAATACACAGCGATCAAGTGGAATTTAATTCTCTGTACGGTTATGCTATAGAATTAAACTCAATGCGAGTTCTGTTCAATATACCCCAAATACTAACTCTTATACATTGGTTGTGAACAAATCACAATCGAGTATTAACTCTTAAACTCGACACGAGTTCTGTTTAATTATTTCTGTCATAAGGACAAATCAAACATGAATAATGCATCGATCAACACTACAACCTTTCAGTATAACGTGTTAACTCTTATACATTGGTTGTAAACAAATTATATTATAAATTATTATTTTATCATAACAAAATATATTATATGGACACATAACCTAACATATCTCTCACTTGTCCTAGAGTATACGTGTCATATCTTGCAACATCATGTCTTGCAGACGTTCTTCAAAAATCTTAGCCAACAAGCTTTTCCTAGTAGTAATTTTATTGACAATCGCATTTTCTCTACCAACTATCTTTCTTAAGAGATGATATTTTCATTCAATATGTCTACCTCTCTGATAACTCCTGATTCTTTATTATTTGCTACAATCCTACTATTATTCCAATATAGTGTAAAGGATAGTGCAGATGTAGGCACCAATTCGATGTTCTTTAGGATTTTTTTAGTCATACAGTCAATTTAGTAGCTTTACAAACAACCAAGTACTTGGCATCAATGATGGGATCAGCAGTGCATGATTGCTTGATACTTTTCCAAATAATGGACCCACCATTAAGTATAAACAACGATACTGATGTAGACCTACGATAGTCTTCATTACTCTAAAAGTCTAAATCCTTTTAACCTATTAAAACAAGATTTGTGAGGAGTATATAATTCTCTGTTCTCCGAAAGTACTAAAAGATATGTTGTACCGTCATTAAGTATTTTGATCCTAAAGTTAAATAGATCTCGACTTACCATAGCATTAGTATGACAAATGTCAGTTCTCTTGCATAACATGGCATACATGAGACTGCCTACTACCAACGCATAAGGTATCTTACTCATGCACTCAATCTCTTTAAAAGTCTCACGGGATTGATCCTTAAAGAGTTGGATTCGACATCTGAAAGTATAATCTTGCATAGCAAATCTGACAAGTATCTTGTTAACATATAAGACTTGGGACAAAACTATCATCTTGTTCTTTCAATGTCTCCAGATCTAAAACCCATAGCATAGCTAGCTTCATTAGGCCCTCCATATAAAACATTGGGCCAACCACGCTTTCATAGATGATAACGCACCTACATTATTTTTTATGAGTAGAATGTCATCTAAATAAGTACCAAGAAAAATAAAAATTTGCCTTATATCTTCTTATGGACATATGGTTCATTTAAGTTCTGATTAAAATTTATGTCTTAATCACTTTGTCTAATCCTTATTTCAAGATCTCGATGTCTACTTCAAACCATAAATAGATCATTGCATCCTCATTATCCATAGCTTGCTTATATAAGGTCAGATGATCATTTCGTACCATGGACATCGCCAGATTGGACTTTCACTCAACAAGTACCTTTAAGGTGAATTGATAATCATTTAACTTTGTCTAAGGGGCTATTGATCTTAGACTGTGGTGTCATTTGGAACATAATATTTTCATCAATACTGGCATTACCATTGGGTGACGCATTACCTCCTTATTACCTTCAATATTTTTTAATCTATTGGATCAGATGATGACTCATCTCTCCCACTCAGATCATGTTGTCTAGGTATATTTGACACCATGGGATGTCCATCCCAAGCTATATTCTAAGAATTGATTGGGTGGAATTACTCCCACTCATTCTTTCCAACACGACTTCATGTTGGACTGACGATCATTAATATATTTATCCTCCAGAAAGGTTACATTTGTGCTAACAAAAACCTTTTTATCTAGAAGACCATATAAAAATTTATCCTTGGTATCTTTAGGATATCCCATAAACAAGCATATATCTGACTTAGACTCCAACTTTTTTTACTTCTCTTTTAGTACATGAGCTGGTACCCTAAATTTTGGATATGATGCAAATATGACTTGAATCCATTCCAAAATTTCAGGAGAGTTTTGTGAACAAACTTAGAATGAATTAAATAAGGAATATATCCAATTGTTTTCAATGTATATACCAGGCTTACTCAATTAGGAAATAATTCCATTTTCTGTTAACTTGTCCCTAAAATCTCCCAAGATGCATTCGCTACTTCGATTAGATCAAAGTGTCTTAATACTTTTACCCAAATGTTTCTCGATCTTAGTCTTATACTCTTTTGATTTCTCAAAAGTATTTGAGTTTCAAGCCATCAGGTAAATGTATTTGAATTTAGATTAATCATCTGTGAAGAAATACTCATAGGTCCCCCTCTCAAGTGTATTCATAGGTCTACACATCTTTGGCTCTATCTCTTTTTGTGAAAAAAATGAAATCTTGGTCATATTGCCTTCTAAACAAGAATGACAAACTGATAGTGATTCGGCCTTAACCGAGTTGAGAGGATCATCTCTAGTCAGTTTTTGTATTCTGTTAATGTTGATTTGTTCAGGACACCATAGATATGTATAACTAGTATAGTTGACTTTTTATGATTAACAAGAATAACCTTTTTTTTTATTTCATTTGGCTCTATCTCTTTTTGTGAAAAAAATGAAATCTTGGTCATATTGCCTTCTAAACAAGAATGACAAACTGATAGTGATTCGACCTTAACCGAGTTGAGAGGATCATCTCTAGTCAGTTTTTGTATTCTGTTAATGTTGATTTGTTCAGGACACCATAGATATGTATAACTAGTATAGTTGACTTTTTATGATTAACAAGAATAACCTTTTTTTTTATTTTATGTGGAATAGTTTAAAATATAAAGACTATTAATCAAATGTCCTTCGCAAATAGAAACTTTATTCATTAAAATGCTAAGCTTATCAGATGTTAATTTTATAGGATAACGTTGTCTTACTAAATCGAATACAGAAATTATATTTCTACTTCATTTGTAAGATATAATAACAGTATTTGGGAATTAAATGCCTATCGCTATTGGAATAAAACAGAATACTCATATGTTCTTGTGCCAACGATAATTTTAAATTGGCTTTACTTTGTTTTTTGCTTTCCCAAAGTATCCGCATCAACATGTAAATGATTAGTGGTTTCAAAATCAACAACTAAACAACACTTGGTAACGAAAACATCAATCACACTTTGCTTTCTAGCTAGTGCATCTGAACAATCTTTCTCCAGTGTCCTTCTCAATCACAGTTTGAACATTTGACTCAAGGGTTTCTATCTACTTTTGGTCTTTTGTTGCTCTCATGCTTCTTAATATCTTTCTTCATTTTCTTTCCAATCTACCTTTTGGCTTGGAACTAGACAAGCCACCGAATGATGCACAAGCATCGTTATTATACCCTTAAGACCACTTTCTACATTACAATTCTATCATTAACCCAGTTAATGATATTTTCATCTTGTGCAAATAATAGTCTATAGCAAATTATGAGAAATTATCAGGTAAAGAGTTCAATACCTTGTGAGTCCCAGCTCTATTTAAAGTATGCAATTATAGTCAACTTGTAAGACTTTACACGCACTCTGGATTTCATGCAGATATTCTATAATGTACAAAAGTCTTCAAAAGAGCATTCCTACTTCGATGATCAAACATGTTCTAAAGACTCTGCGGCATGTCATGGGAGGTACTCTGACTTTCAAGCCTTTTATTGTGACACATTTGACATCAAAATCACAATGAAAAAGCCAGTCATCTTGTCTACAATCTCTCACTCAACATATCCAGCCTTCAGATTTGTCATATGGTCTTAGTAGGTCTATCAGGACATTCCTCAAACACAAAATTAAGTTTTTCGACATTGAATACAAACATCGAATTACGTTTCCAACCGATGTAATTATTTTTCAATTAGTTGGTTTTATTTTAGGATAACGAAAAAACTGGTCAAGTGATATTTTGCATAAAAATAATCATACATTGTATATTAAAATTAAGCAGCAAATAACAATTTGATAAATGATGCATGGATGCACAAGTATATCTATTTAACTACAATAATGCAACAATTACTTGATCATTATGATCCAACATGCTCCTCTATAGTAAAGGTCATCGTGTTCAACGAATAAGTTGAAACCTTCTCATTAGACAAATCATATCTAACAACAAATGTCTACATAAGTCTAATATCGTTTTATTTGGTCATCAAGATCATAAATGAGAGAGCCTCTATAGAAGGTTCGTAGATTATCTTGATTTTAATGTATAACCTTTGTCTAGATTTTTTAGATACTTGAGAATAATTTCTTCATCTATACGATGATCATAAATTATATTCTTATGTGGACGATCTTATCGCTAAAGAATATAAATAAGCAACTTGAACTACAAAACTCACTTATAGGGAGTCCTTTGCATTATCGGCACAAGGCAATCGCATTATTTTGCTTATGAATTGACCAATGGAGACCATGCATTTTTATTTAAATAAAATCCCACTCCCACTTAATATTTTAAAGTATTGAATTTTAATTATAAATAATTGCCAACTGATCACATTAATATACATTTTAATTATTAAGAATTTTCATTTAAGAAAAACTTATTCTAAATTAAATTAATCAAGAAAATTTTAAATAATTATTATCTGTTCATATTAATCAAATTAATATACAATTTAATTATTACGAATTTTTCTCTAGAAAAATTTAATATAAATTAAATTAATCAAAGAAAAATCGGTATTTAATAATATGCAACATATTCATAGTATCACAAGCAATGTCATAAATAAACTTATATGTCATGATATTTTGAACAATAGTATTTCAAACAATAATTTAAAGTATTCATAACAGATAAATTAACAAGTATTTGTGGCCTAAAAAGGCTCAACAATTAAATTAAAAATTAATTGGACCCAAGCACAATATTTAATCTAAATCTTAAGTCTAAAATTTTTTTTAAGGATCCAACAATAGCAATTCAAATAGTAATAGCTACCATACTTGAAAAATTTTAATTCATTCTGAACCCGATTTATCCAAATCTAACCCAATCCGTATAAAAGTAAACCCAAATCAAAGTCAAGAAATCGGTTGCATCAAATGTAGCAAATTGCTGCACTTAAGCAACTGCCCTCAACAGCATTAGGAATTAAAAAAATTAATTTTTTTGCTAAAATTTCTTGAATTGTTTGTCTCCCTTTTTCGAATCTATGTGCGTGTTTGTGTCACATTAGTTAAAAAGAATGTATTTTAAAATAGTAAATTGATGGAAAGTGTGTGATTAAAAAATAAGAAAAAGTTTTGAATTTGAGTATAATATTATTTTATTGATGAATGTGTGGTTAAAATGATATTAAATCACCATTTGAAAATGTATTTTTTGAAAGAATATGACTAAAAAAGGACCTATGTCTTCAATCTTTAATCAATTTACATGATTCAAAAATTACAAGAATTGAAAGATTGTATGAATCCTATGTCTTAAAAACTCACAATTTTGAATCTAATTGAAAAGAAAATTTAATCAAAATGATAGAGTTGTAATTCACCTATCATGTTACATATTCGAAAAAACGAATTACATCAAGAACTGGCCATAAATAATTGGATCACAATTTAAAATAAATCAATCATTCAATCAACACACAACAAATTATTTCTAGACATTGCTCAACTAAAACATGCAATCAAGATTCAGAAATAATAAGCACATGAACGATCTAAATTGCTATGATATCAATTGTTTGAGTACAAAAACAGAATTATCCAGAAATTAAAAATTTGTTATATTAAGAATAAAGGATTTGAATTTTATCTAAATTCGATGGTTAATTTTTAAATTAATTTTGAATCACGAACTTCCAAATTTTAATTGCAAGAACTTGATTATTCAAATATTCAAGTCTTCTATGGTATTATCCAAAATCGAGACTACCCCGGTGGTTGGGCATTTTCTTTTAATTAAATCGAGAAACTAATTCTTAGACTGGATAATTAAACAAAGCAAGAAAATAATTATTTTCTCTCTTTTTTCTCTCTCCAAATATGAACACTATGAATTATGTATTATGATTATTCTGTTCTGTAAGATGTCCAAGTTCCATCTAATCTTTATAGAGATATAATAGTTCAAATCCTTATACAATAATAATTTTACATTCAAATATAAGTTTTAGTTAAAATTCAAGTAGGAGTTAGTTTACATTTAATTATATGTGTAGTTCTAGAACTTCAATTACAATTAAGTTTACAATTTTCACAGTAATTACAACTAAATAAAAAACTTTATTTTAATTATAATTAAGCTCAAAATTATTATAATTATCTTAATGATGTTTCAATACTTTATAGAGTTACCATAAAGACATAATTAGACATATATTATTCAAGGTCCAGTAATTAGATCATATTTAGTCAATCATAGACAACTCAATCTAATTATTAGTCTTTGTTTTTTCTTTAAAGGTAAAAGATTGAACTTTTTGATTATATAAGATCATAAAAGTCAATAAATCTGTAATACTTTCCTTTGACCTGCAATATATGTATTTTATCTCTATTCGAAATTTGATAATCAGGTATGAGCATAAATGGCCATTTTGCTACTCTAATTATAATCACTAACTAAAATACCATTTTTTTTCAACGGTCAAGTGTACTAATCACAGAAGTAGAAATTTTGTTGTTAAACACTGAGTTCAGATTTTAATCGTTCAACAGAAAATACTTAAGTAGCAACTCTACCCATTTTTAGGGTAACGATTTTAGACAAGAATTTATGTTCTTCAATTCGCTTATTCTTAAGCTCCCAACTCATTGAGATATCTGATCAATCAAATTATCTCACCCATTGATGAATCAAAGAATCATTAAAATTACGAAAAGATATATAGATAATTACGTCAAGGGATTTAGATGAAATACAACGATTAAGTAAAATTTAATTATCCACACGATCATACAATAGAATTAAACTCGACACGCTATCCGTTCAATACACAATAAGTGTACTAGTATCACATTTAACTATTTCTGTATCAATGACAAATCACAAACCTGAATTTTGAATCGGTCAACACTACAATTTTGAATCGGTCAACACTACAATTTTTTATAATAAGGTGCCAATTCTTATACATTGATTGTGAATAAATTATTTATGATCAAAATATAAGTTGTCACATTGTATTTCTCCATGCAAGTATCCAACTTATATTATCATAAGTAATCATAGACACTTTAATTTACATGCTCAATAATTAATAAATAAATAAATCACAATTTATTTATTATGAATTATTATTTTATCATAACAAAATATACTACGTAGACACACAACGCAATAGAGCACTCTTGCTAGTAATGAATGTTTGCTCATAAAGGAACTCACTTTGACGATCAAGGGCTTGAGAATCTCTTATTTCTTTTTAAAAGAAAATTACGGTTGGAGACCTAAACTTTAATGCAATGAGGTGAAATTTTGGGTCCTTGTCCTTCAAACATGAAACTCAATGGTCCAAACCTATTTAAATGTGTAAATTTGGGTCACCACATGATCGACCATCAATATGGATGTTAAAATCGTACAATCTCAACATTTTTACTCTACCATATATTTTAAGTGCCGAGGTTACATCTTAATAGGTTAAGATTTTATATGGAACTTTAGTCCTCGTTGCCTCCCATTCATACGAAATTGTCCAAGTATTAGGCTTCGATTAAAAAAAAAAAGGGTTTACTTACTTTGAATTGATTTCCAGCATCCACAAACTTATTTGCTTATAGTATCTTTTATCATAAACAAATTAACTTAATTCATTGTTTCTTTATTTGTGTATGCTGCAGGCCTTTACATTAGAGAAATCTAGTGGCCTAAAGTCTTTCATGCTCTCTGCTAGAAAGCTGTCTATTTTTTATAGCGATGATCAAAACAGTTGGAGCTGGAAATCAATCCCAAAATTAAGGTGGATTATATTTTCTTTCATATTTCTTCCATTCATTTGATGCTCTTCGACTTTTCGGGTCTCAAAATTGATGACAATAAAGTCGTGCTGAGTCATGTCCAATTCAATGTACACCTCATATAAATGGTAGCGAATCAATGATTTTCTCATTTGATTGCATATAGGCTGAGCTAAAAACATCAGGTCGATTAGAAATTCAAAGCACAATAAGAACTCGAATATTATCTCCACACACTACATACGAGGCTTACCTTCTAATCGATATCTCTGATCGTGCATTTGGGCTCGACTGAATACCTTGTGAAACCTCCATTATTGTCGTGATCGTGTATTGGACACCAACAGAACATATCTACGCAAACCAGATAGCAAGAAAACAACAGCTCTAGAACTTGTTCTACTGGAATTGCATGCTAATGTTGAAAGGAAGAGCGAACAAAGACGACGAAAATTGAAACTGGCGAGTTTTTTAGTAGTGAGAGTTATGAGGTAGTAACAATGAGTTTGATGGAGATTAAGGGAGACATCAACTTAAAGGAGGACTCATTATACAAGGCATTGAAGTGAGGCCCAAGTACTAATTTACTAACTGTAGCGGAAATCCCTTGATAAATCTTGATTTCAGGATCAGAAAATAATCAAACGAACACCGGTTTACCTTGACTCGACCCGAGACTTTCGCCTCCACGTTGGACAGCTCTCTTTACCTCTCCGGTGGCTCTCTATTTAGTGTCCACAAAGGACACGCGGTGGTGACTACAATGGAAGAAAGAATGGACAACAATGGTGGAAAATCTCTCTCCCTTTTTCCCCAAGACTGGCTGCCCCCTTTCACTCACCATTGCACGTTCAATCACCCACACATAAAACTGCTAGAATAGATGGATATATATATAGGTATAGTTTAGGTCACTCCAATTGGGCCTAAGGTTCACTAAGAGGGCTACCAATTAACCTAAACTAATGGGCTAATTTTCAACTCCATATTAATCACTAAATAGTCCAACTAATCAAATAATCATCCAATCCAAACCCGAGCCATCCAAAAGTGTAGTTCGTCTACGAGTCGAGCCAAGTTCATGGTGTCGATAAATAATCCGACAACTGTTTTAAATCATTATCTGGATTATTGGGTATCAAAAAATCCAACAATTTCCACCTTGATGCCCAATAATCTACAACCAACCAAAACACACAGTTTATACTTGCACAATCAAGGTAATCCAATAAAATTGGAATCATAGACCTTACCTCATGTTTCGAATCGAAACACATACTATACTTGCTCCTGTACTCACCAGGGCTAAAGTCAGGAATATCCAAATAGAAACAAGTATTCACAATGAACTAACAATCATGCGATGAAGATATATAGGATAACACACACGCAGATCTTTTCAAAATCACGTTCACACAGAACCACAAATTAACACTTAGTTAATCAAACCACGGTCAACCACATATACAACACATCCATAAATGACCCTAAGAAAATATCTCAACACACTTATCATATCCTATTCCATATTGCTCACACCTCGAGAGTACATATCTCCTCTCATCGCCCATCATGCTCACTAAACAGATCACTCAACTCATGTCTAACTGGTAAGTCACAATAGATCCTAAGTTCTCGGGATTATCCTCTATCACCACATCACTTCTTCTAATCTACGTGGATAATGAGACTCCACCTTACAGAAGTGATAGAAGTGCCTCTCTCACACTCCACCTGTACAAGGTCTCTTTCACAGATAAAGGATTCTACACATTTGATCACATTTTCACTCGTGATCCAAATATCACACTCTACATCCCTCGTGCATATAACCAATGCACCTCTAGGCATCTATACTTCACTTTAACAAAAGACATCCAACTCACTGCTAATGCATCACAAACTTACTGCTGCAAAACAACACCTTTCGGTGATCACAAAGGTTACTCCAATCACCAAAACTTCAAAAATCCACAAAGAAAACGACGAAGGTGACATTCACAAAGAAAAATCGAAGAAAGAGTCTGTAACTTCACAACACTCACAAAAGGAGGCTAACAAAGATAAAGAAGGTAACCCTAATATGGATGCCTTACATAATCTCACAAACCACACAGGCTCACAAAGATAACGAAGAGAAACGACTGCCCAACTTTCTTCTCACTAGCACACTCTCACACCACTCGCAGAGGAAATAGAGTACACCACAAAACTCAACCCACTATTCATGTAAACATATTACACAAAGAAATAAGATCACTCTCAATTCATGCAATTACACACATCAAACATGTTGAAAGTGTAACATCAATATTGCAACAAAATTAAGTGACCACATACATGCAGAAAGGATTACACACAGATGCAATACAGTAACCAGGTTTATTCTCTCAATAAATCTCACTGGGATCACTACTCAACCCTAAAGTCACATTCGCCTCGTCTCTATTCTCATCTTTCCTTTTATTATCATCTTAGAACAATCTCTTTCAACTATATCTACCACAGTTAAAACATATTTTATTTTTTGTACTTGCCTTAGACCTATACATGCCAACTATACCAAATAATAACCACAAGCAAAGTATTGACATATAATTCACACTGAATAGTCAAGTAAACTTTCCTAAGGTCATATGCAATTCTATTGGTGTAGAAAAAATTGATGACAAATTCACATAGAATTTAAGACAATTAATTAACATGTAATTCCTAAGTCTAACAACAGGCAATGGTTACCCCAAACTTAACGTCACCCCACACGATGACTTCTAACGCGAAAAATAAATAATTAACCTACACATTCATTTTAACTGCAATAATAAAAAGCAAAGAATTCGATACCGAGCAAACCACGTTTAAAGGTCCGTAAATATCGAGAGATGTGAATTCACTACTTTAGGATCGTCACTATTCATCCTAAAGTCAACAGCAATCACAGCAACACGAAAACAGCACTCGACACCCGAACATCCAAGGGCAAAACTGTTCAACTTTCACAGTATTGCTCCAAACTGAAATCTGAAAACACTGCACGGTCCGTCTCATCTCCGACAACATTCTGTCTTTTGGAACCCTTGCCGGAATCTCTCTCACGCGCCAGTGCCATATTCCTCACGTTCCTCCGATGCCGGCGCCGGAGCCAAAGACGGCCACGCCCCACCCTTTCTGAACCGTCTCAGTCTGCACAGTTCAATGGTGGTGTCCGTTTTTCTAAATTGTTTTTGGTTTCACCAGAAAATGCCAAAACAAATCCGGCAGAAAATTGAAAAATTGGACAGTTTCTGCCTCTGATTTTCAGATCCGTTTCTGGCCATTTCCAGCCCTTTTTAGTCCCAAAAATAATAGATTTATCAACAACACAAGCTCTTATACCATTTGTAGCGGAAATCCCTCGATAAATCTTGATTTCGGGATCAGAAAACAATCAAATGAACATCGATTTACCTCGGCTTGACCCGAGACTTTTGCCTCCACGTTGGACATCTCTCTTTATCTCTCCGGTGGCTCTCTATTTAGTGTCCACAAAGGACACGCGGAGATGATTACATTGGAAGAAAGAATGGACAACAATGGTGGAAAATCTCTCTTCCTTTTCCCCTAAGACCGGCTGCCCCTTCACTCACCATTGCACGTTCAATCACCCACACATAAAACTGCTGAAATAGATGGATACATATAGGTATAGTTTAGGTCACTCCAATTGGGTTTAGGTTTACTAAGAGGGCTACCAATTAACCTAAACTAATGAGCCAATTTTCAACTCCATATTAATCACTAAATGGTCCAACTAATCAAATAATCATCTAACCGAAACCCGAGCCATCAAAAAGTGTAGTTCGTCTCCGAGCCGAACCAAATCCATGGTGTCGATAAATAATCCAAGAATTGTTTTAAATCATCGCCCGAATTATTGGGTATCAAAAAACCCAACACTAACCATAATTTCACTTTGTTTAGTGGGGTAGTGATAATTTTTTTCTTTCTTTCTTTTTTTTTTTGTTTTCCTTTTTCCTTTTCACCCTTTATGTGAAATTCTTTTTAACAATTTTTTAGTTGGTTTAAGTTAAAATAATTAAGATATTCACAGTAGAAGTAATCTCTATTTTACCGTTGAATAAGTAACTTTTTTAGCTGCACCAATCCAAACATGTGAATAAATAATCTCCACTGAAATTGTTTGTAACAATATGGGCGTTAAAAATGGCATGCTGAGGTGACTACCCGATACTGGATTTCAAAATTTCGACATCAAAATTTGAAGTTTCAGGGAATTGAACACTTGATCTCTTTGTAATAAGAATTACAAT
Source organism: Olea europaea var. sylvestris (assembly GCF_002742605.1). Lineage (NCBI taxonomy): Eukaryota > Viridiplantae > Streptophyta > Magnoliopsida > Lamiales > Oleaceae > Olea > Olea europaea. The sequence goes on along the minus strand of NW_019263611.1, from coordinate 237,205 downwards.
GCAACCTTGGAACAAACAACATTTTCTTGTCATTTTTGTGTAATTAACTATATGTAATTCATGAATTATTTACTGTTTTGTAGAAATATTTAAACGAAAAAAGAGTCCAATATTTTACTTCCTTGTACAACTTAATAATTATTTTATGGACTTATTATGTGTAGAAATTTTAATTTTAATTAAGATGAATTAATATTTAATAATAATAATAATAATAATAATTATTATTATTATTATTATTATTA
>NW_019263611.1:178122-236070 GCF_002742605.1 Olea europaea var. sylvestris | reverse complement strand
AAAAAAAAAAAAAAAAAAAAACACACACACACACTCATGGGCCATAATAAGGGCCATACTAAACAATATCTAAAGAGACCTAACGCTTAGTCGATGCAAAAGAGTAATTAATTTTTTTTCAGCTAATTTTATGAGTAAAAAGAAAAGAGGGTTACAATCTAATTTCTCAACATTATGATCACTAGTGTCAATTCAAGGCAGCCAACTAGCAAACAAGTTGATCGGGTAAACATCTGAAAATTGAATATATTTGACATTTTACGTTAATTATATAATAAAAAAATATGTCCAAAACATTAGAAACAATACATACATATCTATATGACAATTGACTTATTCATTGCACATGAAAACCCATTCAACCCGTTAAAGTCCAACATGATGACACGGATTGGGATGTTGTCTTATCTTGAATTCATGTATTATTATGAAAAACATCATCGTACTGCCAACTATATAAATCCCTTTAGACCATTGAAATATGCATTCATTTCCAACTTTTCTCCTATCTCTGATCTCTTCTCGATATACATTAAACCATGGCAGCAACATCGATCCACGACTTGCCAGAAGACTGTCTTGCTCACGTTATCGCATTCACGTCCCCTCACAATGCATGTGAATCTTCAATTGTATCGACTATGTTTCGCAATTCAGTGGAATCAGACCTTGTGTGGGACAAATTCTTACCTTATGATTATCGTGATATTATTTCAAAGTTGGTTTCTCCTATAGAATTTTCTTCCAAAAAGGATCTGTTTTTCAAACTTTCTACTCCTCTTCTCATTGATGGGGGTAACAAGGTAAGGGGAAAAAATAAAAACAGCATGCTCATAATATATCCTGAAAATAAATAAAAATATTTAAATTAATTTGTTCACATGCAGACATTTGCAATCGATAAATTTACCAACAAGAAATGCTACATGTTGAGTGCAAGAGAATTGTCAATTTCTTGGGCAAGCAATCATCTTTGCTGGAGCTGGAAACCCCTTCTTCACTCAAGGTTTTTATTTAATTCTTTAAGTTGACATTAAGATTTTAAATTTTTTACTATAAAACAATTGACTTTTTGGGTCGAATATAATGAGGAGAAGAGCTATATAAAGTTGACTTCAAATTTCTGAAATTAAGGTATCATGCAGTTTTTTTCTATAACATCTAAATCTTTGTTTTGGTTTTATATTCCAGATTTTATGAGGGAGCAGAGCTTGTAATGGTATCCTGGCTTGAGATACAAGGCAAAATCAACAGTCAAATGTTATCGAAAAATACAACATATGGAGCCTACCTTATTGTTAAACTTGCCCGTCGTGCATTTGGATTAGATTTACTACCATCAGAGGTTTCAATAGAAATTGGTGATTACAAATCTATTGGAACAACTTATTTAAGGGACCATGCAAGTAAAAAGCAAAAACTGGAGCATGACTATATGCAACACAAGATTGATGGGTCAAGATCAGGAGTTTGTGAAGCAGAAGAACACGTTGTTCATATACGGGAAGATGGATGGTTAGAAGTCGAATTGGGTGAATTCTATTGTGATGGTAAAGACAAAGAGGTGAAAATGAGCTTCAAAGAGGTCGAAGGTGAGCACCTCAAAGGGGGACTTCTTGTTGAAGGCATTGAGCTTAGACCTAAGGACTAAATGCTATACCAATTGAAATGTAAATAGGAAAATCTTGCTGGGACTCTTTTAACATCTTCTTATCTGTTGGCTTGTGGGAAATTCTTTGTATGAATCATTAATTCAATTTATTTTTTAATTTCTATTTATGAATCAATGTAAATATACACAATTTGACCAGAAGGCCTCAAGGCCCTTGTCAGTCGAGATAACATCAATATGAGCATTGCTAAGCATAAGAATTGTTGAAAAATTGATGCATAATTCTATTCCTTTTCAAATGAAACGTTTTCAAAATTGAAGATAACTGTAAATTCATTTTTTTTTTTTTAAATAGTCACAAAAATAAAGGAAACACAAGGAATCTCAATATTATCATAAATATCATAGATTAATGACAATGATGGCCATCATGTAATTTTAATATCTGCGAAATGTTTCAATGATTGCTGTACAAAGTTTAATGAGAATGTAAAAATGAAATATGATCACAAAATTCCAGTTCAAATACCGTATCTAAAGAGAAATTAACCGTCTATTCATGCAATAGATTTAATATTAAACATAGTGGTATATATAGAATATAAATGGTGTCTAGGATAAGCTACAAATACAAGAGTGCGTTTAGTTTGTTCTTTTTAGGTCATTTTTAGTTTTTTAAAACACTCAAAATGTGTTTGGTATGTTATTTTCAAAAACGTGTTTTCGAAAACGAATAAAAATTTACGATACAAAACTCAAAATGACTTTTTGACAACTTGAATGTTTTCGAAAAACTCAAAACAAGAAAAATGAATTTAAAAATTTCTCAAATAATAATTTTAGGGAGCGTTTGTTTCCCATTTTTGTAAGAATAAGAATAAAAAATATAGTCGTTATGGATCTCACACAAAAGATAAAAATTCAAATTTTGTGGCTTGATGTGATGAATAACGGTCATATTTTTCATTTTAATGGAGAAATAATAGGAAACAATTATTATGGGCTTAATAAAATCACAAAACCTACCCAAATACATATCTACCAATCTCTCAAGCTCCTTCAAAATGTCATAATACTATTTTTAAAATTTTTAAACCAAACGAGTTTTCTAATTTTTTGTTTTGAGAAATAGTTTTTCCAAATGACAAACAAAAAACATTTTTTGCAATCTTATAATAATCCCTCAAAAAAAAAAGAAAAAAAGAAAATGAATTCCAAATTGGAAACTGAAAACAAAAACGCAAAACAAATGTACCCTAACATTTTGGATTCTAAACAGAACAAATATGCACAAAGAATTTATCTTAAGGTTGTTAAAAAGTTGATCCGTAATTATATTCCTTTATCTAAAACACGTGCATGAAAATATGATAATTGCGACTTATTGTTGCAAAAATGTTAGATAGAGTTTCGACTCACCAAAACTAAGAACGCACATGAAAATACGCAATTATTACGACTTACTAAAACATTGAAAATTCATAAGTCTAAGAAAGAGATAAAATAAAGCAAGGTATGTGATTGTAAATCTCATTTAGATAGATTTCATCCCTTGTATTGGTGCCACTCAAGACACAAACATCTATGCAATTGCAAATCTCATTTGGACAGGTTATATCCCTTGTACTGGTGCTACTCAAGATACAATACGTCTTTCGAAGTCAATAGTACACTATACCAACCTTTATCGTCCAAATAAAAGTGTTGATAGTATTCTTTTCAAAGGAAATAGACACAAACTAAAATGTTCGGACAAAATTTTTATTATGAAAATAATTAGGACGAAGTTTTATTTAAGCAAAATGAAAAGGTAGAATATTTTGAAGAGAGGGAGAATTAGAAATTTGTTATGAAAAGAGAGGAAAAAGAAGAAAATAGGGAGAAGTCAATAAATTTGTGTGTGTTTTATTAAGAATCAAAGCCCTCTATTTATAGGGCAGAATCAGGAATATAACGGTAATAATTTTTAGGGCTGCAGGGGTATAATTGTTATTCACCAATAAACCCTAATGAACTTTCATTTTTACAACACTCCCCTTGAATAACACATTATAAAATATCTATCTCATCGAAACATTAATTGACAAAAATCCAATGGGACAAAAATGCCAACAAAAAGAGTAAAAATAATTTAGAGTAATAAGATGTTGCCTCGTTAAAACCTTGTCAAGAAAACTCAGTGGGACAAAACTTGATCAAAGGAAAAAGAGTACAACTACTCCCCCTGATTTCAATTCTTGTATTAACTCATCATTGTCTTGTACGTCACTATCTTCAATATTGCAACTTTGGTGAAATGCCTCGGTTATCTTAGACAATCTTCAAATAACATCGTCTTCGTAAGGGATACTTTATCATTCTTTGATAACTGTAGTAACATGATAATTCGAAAATAGTTCTTGTTGATCTCTTCAAGAGTCTCATACATATAATGTATTATTTTGAGGATAAATGTCTTGTATGTTATAGGCATTAGTTACACGAATAATATGCCTCATTAAAATCTCATTAGGAAAAACCTTGTGGGAAAAAATCCTAATGAAGGGAAAAAAAAAGTACACTATTCTTTTGAATACGCTATAAAAGTTGCCTCATTAAAAACCTTGCCAGGAAAATTCAATGAGATAAAACCTTGGTCAAGGGAAAAAGAGTACAACGCGTATTTACTCCCCCTCATGATAATATTACTTGAATTATGCTTCGAGCATATTCAATCATTCCAGAATGATATCAAAACAATACAAGATAAATTATCTATAATCACATTTATTACAGGCACATCAAATTTCACGCATTATCACACTAACAAGGTAAATACCTGTGATTACATCCACCACATGATAACTAATATATTTATACAAGTGTTCACAAAATTCATTATGTGAAAAGTCGTACATTTCACATTACGACTTTACTTTTTCTATTTTCATTCCGCACAAGTATACACCTCTTGGTGTTTGAACTGTATATCCAGAAACTTCAAGTTTCTCTAATAAGTTCAATTTTACTAGGATCGCATCCATTTTATTTGGTCAATCATTATTTTGATCGATATATTTCAACGAATTTATTTCGATTCCTCGCTATTCATAATATGATGTTGTACATCATATGTAAAAATATTGTCGACAACTTTTTCTTTTCTTGTTCAATTTTATTTCTTCCTCTATGATGACATAATTTATTGAGATATCTCAAGTACCTGAACCTCTTCTGAGATTTTATAATTTGTTATGTCTAAATACTCATTAAGAGTGTATGCCTCCTTAATGAAACCATCTTTGCTAATTATTCCATTTTTCATTTGGAGATTTTTTATATTAGAATCGAATATCATCACGCTTTAAGCGTGCCATCAAATATCATATTAACTAATTGTCATTTGTGACGTTAATTCAAGTTGGAGCATTTGAAGCTGATGTGTAAGATATTATCGATCCATTTGATCAGTAAATGCATCTAAATAAATTATATTTCAAACTTTTGGATCGAGTGATCTTTTGCGAGGATTTAAATGATGATACATTTATACATTATTTTCAATTTCTTAATTCCTCCCCCTAATGTCGAGATAATTGTTAAATTAAATTGACAAATATTTTTACTGCATTATAAAATATCACCATTTGTAATAAGGGTTCATACTACGTATTTATTCTCAGCATTCATTACTTTCAATCTCAATACATTGTGGTGGATCAATTTTATACATATTGCACTATCAAAATAATTAGATGGAAAATTTCGACTCTGACCATAAGTGAATTTTAATAGGGAGAACTATGATATTGACAAGATGCGTAATAACATTCCCTAAACGGAAATGGGATATATATTTTTCTCAATTGAATTAACTAGGGGCGTTTAACAAACAAACTTGTTAAATCATTTATCGACATCTCAAAAAGTACTTATTAAAATGTTGAGATTTATACCCTCTAATCTCAACAAGCATTAACAAGACACAGTTTCGATTATTTAATCTAAAGATTATGCTCATACTTTAAAATTTGAGCTATAATTTCGAAAACTTCATGTTGCGAATATCATGCAATCATCTAGTATTTGTATCAAATTTATTATATACAAATAATATTTAGATGATCAACGTGGTGGGTGACGAGGCCTCATATATCACCCTAATTAATATTCAGATATATAGAAAATTCAATCCCAATTTTAGCTAGTGGTCTTTAATAATCAATTGTCGATAATGAGAACAAATGATACATAGAAATTTATTGAATTGAAAAATCTTTTAGTTTTTCATTTTTATTTCGCATCATTGTTGATCTAGTGATGGTCCAACTGGTCATGCCAATCAAATTGAACTTCTGGTTCAATATAAGATATAATCCAATTATTTAATTTTGAAGACTATGATTAAATATTATATAATCATATAATGATTAATTTCCACGTGACTTAAGTCGTCTGTTTTCCTCCAGGGATAAACATAAATTTAAAATGATATATTCTTTGAAAATGTACTACTTCGAGAGCACATTAACATTAATTATTGCTTCTTCAATAGCAATACATAAATATTTTTCTAGAATATTGATATATACCTAGTTATGATTATTTACAAGTGATAAAATAATATTCTTCAGGAATATTGACACATTTAAATTAATTATAACATTTTTCTAAAATATTAATATGCATAAATTGGTGCTTCTTCAGGAACACAATACGGTATTCTTCAAGAATACTAGTATATATTATTTTTACTTCTTTTGGAACAATATATTAATATTCTTCTTAAAAATATTGAAATTATAACAATGTTCTCTTCAATAGCAAATCATTCTTTGAGAATATTGAAACATCAAATAATATGCTCTTCTGGAGCGATAAATTTATTATTCTCCTTGAGTATTAATAAAATAAGAAAATTATTTTCCTTTAAAAATTACAAACAGTATTCAATTATTTATGCTTCTTTAAGAACACAACGAAATATAATTATTCGAAATGTGTGCGATCTCAAGAGCACGTAGTAATTTATTATTGCTTCTTTAAAAGCAATATATCAATATTCTTCTGGAATATTGAGATTATACAAGAATTTACTCTTCGGGAGTAAAAACACAATTTTCTAATTATGCTCTTTGGGAGAAAGTAAAATATAACTAGAACATGAATAATAATGTGCTACTTCAGAGGGAAAAAATTTTATAGTAGACAAATAAACGAGTACTAAATTCATGTATTATAAGGGTAAGAACGAGATAATTAATTGAACGATTAACAATATTAATGGACATTTAACGATGAACCTAATTTAATATATGGTACTTATACAATCACAAACCGCAATAGTGCCTGCTTTTTTAATATAAACTTAAAATTTGTCACCAAAATTTAACTAGATACTGTGACATAATTATACATACATATATGCGTAAAATTAATACCATCTATCAAATATGAAGATGAATTACAAACTTACGCAGACAGCATTGCCTCAGAACCTCCAAAAATGGTATAGGAAGGAATTGATGATAAATTTGGGTGGTTGCAACCTTAGACATCAATCATTAACCACGAAGAAAAATTGCACACATGGTGGTCACATATCTTAGGAATGGTCAAGCACATAATTTAGATGAATACATTTATTAGTAATACCGTGCACTTCTGGAGCAATAATATTCTTTTAGAATATTAATAATGTTGTGCAGTTTCAGGAGCACCAACAAACTATTCATCTATGATGTCGATCTAGAAAATTTCTCAAATCGGGAAATAAACTAGATTTCATAGAATCCGCTCTTCAAGAGCAAGTAATATCCTCCTAGAATATTAACATTATATGAAATTTAATAAATTTTGGATTCTTCAAGAATAACAAAATATTCTTTATGAACATTAATAATTATAGATGGGCACTTCATTCGGATAAAATAATAATATGAATAGTATATAAAGTCTACTAGCCATGTAGGTATGGAGAAAAAAAAAAGGAAGCAATCTGGGCAAGTGATTTGATAAGTGTAAGGGATGATGGAGTTGATTTCCAATTTATCAACAAGTGTCAGTGCATAGCAATGGTAACTGTCGAAGGAAGTAACTTTCATATCTTCAAACGATACAGTGGCATCCTTTCTTCTCTAAACAAGATTGCTAAAGGCAAAATTAATGAACATGTGGCATAATTGAAACCGCCACCATGAATATACTGATGTTGTTGTCGATGTATTTGGTCCAATATTTTAAGTGGGCTATTCATGACATCATCATCAATAGAACCTAAATCCAACTCTACTCTCTCTCTCTCCCCATGTGACGAGTGAGAGAGAATTATTGAGCGAGCGACATAAGTTACGTGTTTTCCTTCAGGGATAAACACTAATTTAAAATAAATTCTTCTTCAAAATATGTGCTACTTTGGGAGCACACTATATTTTACTATTGCTTCTACGAGAGCAATATGTCAATATTTTTCTAAATTATAGAGAATTATAATTTATGCTTTTGAAGAGCAAGTAATATTCTTAAAAAATATTAACTATAATGTTGTGTTACTTCTGGAGCAACAACGAATTATTTATAATAAATAGATCTGTGATTAATATTCTTCTGAAATATTAATTATAATGTTGTGCTACTTTAGTAGCAACAACAATTAAAAATGAATTTAATAATTGATGTTTTATAACTAAACATAAAAAAAAAAAAAAAAATTTGTTTTTTATAAAAAAAAAAAAAAAAAAAAAAAAAAAAAAAAAAACTATGATAAGATATTCAATTGAACACCATTAAAAATTAATCTATAAACACATGTGAAATATTCGTTCAAACAAATAACGTGAGTTGAATGAAATGAGAAAAAATGATAACATGTGGAAACCTATTCACATATTATGGCATGAATTTCATTGATTAATTAATGGTGTGTCTTAAAGCAGAGGAAGCGGCGATAGTAACTTGATAATGCACAAGAGTTAATTAAGATATAAACAAAAAAATGGGCACAAGAAGCTGCCTTGTTACACGCAAATGTAATTATATGCAATGAAAAGAATTAAATTAGCATAAACCAATTGGAACCATGCTTCGGAACCCAAGATTAAATCCTGGGTTTAGATCCAGGGCCGAGGTGGCAATAACCTCGACCCTTGATCTTTAATTCATGGGGCTCGCGCCCTTTTACATCAGGGGCCGAAGTGGCAGGATTGAAACCCAGGATTTTATCCCGGGTTCTTTAGCTTTTCCCAACCAACTGAGGCATGAAATTTGAATTAATTAGCAGAACCAACGGATTTGAAAGAAATGATGAGTTGGGTACAAGTAATAATGCTGCGACGGTAGAAGCCCATAGGGACCATTTAATTGATGCACATCAATCGATTAATTCACAAAGAAACCCATTATGCTGTGGCAAAATCAAGAAACAAATTGAGGTCACGTGTTGCGGATTCGACAGATGTATACGTAAAATTCACATGTTATCAAATTAATTTTGATACACATGATAGATGATTATGCTTAAAAAAAATTACCACGTTCTAAGAAAATCGTGCTGATAACGTGTTATGAAAAGAGAAAAAAAAGAAGAAAATAGGGAAAAGTTAATAAACTTGTGTGTGTTTTATTAAAAATCAAAGCCCTCTATTTATAGGGCAGAATTAGGGATACAACGGTAATAATTTCTAGGGTTGCAGGGGTATAATTGTTATTCACCAATAAATCCTAATGAACTTTCATTTTCATTTTTACAACAAAATTAATATTTCTCTTGAATTGATTTGGTGTAGAAAATATAGAGTTAGGCATCCCTATCTATGGATTTTCAAGTGGTTCCAGTGAATGGCTGCACCATTTGGTTTTAATCAATCTGAACCACCCTTATTTATAACACTTCAGATTCTCCAATTCAAATTACATCTCTTCTCGAGGTCCATAACTCCTCACTGTACACCCATCGAATAGGAACGGACCAGAGGAATAGTGGCAAGCCATGGACTAGTCATAGGCTAGCCATGATGTAGATGGACTAGTAGTATCAAATTATCAACTCTAAAGGTGTCCACAATATAGACAAGAGTAATTGACTCAAAGCCCATTGATCACTGAACTTATCTTGGAATACTTCCCTATCCTTTCATTTTGGTGGAAAACCCCCTTGGATGGTTGAAACCTTGTGAAATACAACATTTTCTCACTAAAATCTTGTGAAATGATGAATATACTCTCATCTTTAAATTATAAAAATAAAGAATTAATTACAACTGTAGTTCCAAATTTTTTGAAAAAAAGTGCAAACGTGCCCCAAATAAATAATTAAAATTTAAAAAAAAAAAAAAAAACTTTTTTCTCTCCCTCCTACCCCATATTCCTCCCATCCACCACCAGGGAAGGGGGATATGCTTGCTTTGAAATCAATACTAAGATCTTTGATGAGAGAAATATATTTATTTTTATTTTTAATCACATATTTTATAGGACTCATAACTTTTCAACTAAAATCAACTTTTAACAAAATATGCTAGAAATCTTATTTTAATCCCCTCTGAATTTGAGAAAGTGCGAATAAAGTCTTATATAAATGCTAGACATAGGGTAGATAATTGTATTACATTTTGAGATAATACGCTACATAAGTTAAATTTTTATGATGGAACTCCAAGTCCCAATAATATAAATGTTTTAAGCAAAAGAGAATGCACTCATCTAAATTGAATAACAAAAAGCCGTAAGAAATGAGGAAAATAAAAAAGGAAACAGTGAAATATCATATAGATTATTTTGAAATTTGATTTATGCAACTTTATAAAAGATCTTTAGAGTGATGAAACGGTTGAATAATTATCGAAAAAAAAAATACTTTATAAAAGGTTTACGGCAATCAAATCTAATTTCACTATTTGCCTGAATTATTGTTATTCATCCAACTGATTCATAATAGACTTCACTTCAAAATAAATTATATGCTCTGAATCCAAACACGAGAAAATAATAGCAAAATAAATGATTTTGGTGGAACAAATAAAAAATATTTTATTTAAAAAAAAGGTTTAAAAGTAGGGTTATTTTTTGTAACTTTAGTTATGGTCATATTAGTAAATAGAAAAAAATACTTTAAAATGTGATGAACCAAACAAATATCGTAGTGGCAATATAATTAGACTAAAGGAAAATGTTTCGTTATCGGTCCTCCTTTGACTAATGATTACACCATTTTCTAGTCAATTAATTTTTTCTATTATTTTTAAATTGAAATAAAATTTTGCTTCCAAATAATTAGGTCAACCAATTCATATATAAATCCTACTCATATAATTTATACCTGCTATGGCTTGCCCACCATGAGCGAGCTGATGGGGGTGGGCAGCTTGCAAGGCGAACAAGTTGGCTCATGCTCGGCTAGTCCCAAAAGCGAGCTCAAGGCGGCTCGCCTAGCAGGGGCGGACCCACATGGGGTCATGTGGGGTCAAATGACCTCACAAAATTTTAACCCTGTAATTATTTTTATTTTTATTTTTATTTTTATTTTTCTTTTACAATCTACTTTGATGCAATCGTTATGAGATGTCAAATGAAATCAAAATATTGTATTTTTAATATCATTTCGAAGTGCTCATAACCTAGTTTTTCACTCATTAATGGCGTGCAAGTAATCAATTATAGCAAAAGTTATGACATGTCAAAGTAGACCATTTGAAACTAGTATTTTGAGAATTTGATAATATCCTAACTTTAAAAATTCGTCTGCGATCATATTCTATCCAAATCCACAAATCATCTATGTTATATAGAAGCTCGTTTCAAAAACTACATCGTTGTCATATCGAATGATTCAAATGGATATCGAAAATAGTTGAATATGCATCAAACTTATGTCTAAAAAAAGTCTAACTCGTCAATTCTTTTAAACAATTCAATTATTTCATTAGTGTTTATTATTTTTTCATGATAAATTTTTCAATATAATTTATATAATTTCATTTGGAAGTCTTACATGAAATATAACGTAAAAAATTTTATGATCGTTACGAATTAATGTAATTTGAATTACTTTCGAATTACATTTGCTTTAAATTTGAATTTTATTTACTTCCTGGATTAAATTTGAATTTTATTTAAATTCATTTACTTTCTATATTCAGTTTAATTTACTCACCGTTAGCTTAGCATTTGTCAACAAAATGGTAAACAAAAGTTATACAAGTAACAAAATTTATGTAATAATATTAATAATGATGTAATTATACCACGTTTTCAAAGTATCAAAATGCATATTAATTTATTTTCATTAATATTATGTGGTTTTTTAAAAAATTATATTTAATATTTTGACCCCACAACACTAAAAGGCTAGGTCTGGCCCTGTCGCCTGGTGTATGCATCTTTGTTTCTATCATTTTCAAAAAAAATTTATTAACTATTAACAACTAATTCCAAATTCTTAAATGATGAATATAATATTTTAGTATTCTTAACTAATTTGACGAACAAGAGTATCTTAAAATTTTAAGAATTGAAATAATATTATTTAATAATTCAATGTTTTCAATAGAAGATCAGGATATAAGTTGTGATTTAGTTAAATTAATAAAAGTATTTGAACCATTTCATGAACTTTAAAATAGCATACTTATTTTTAGAATAAGATCCGGTAATATCAAAATGAGTAAAGTTTATCCAAATTTACTCCCCTCGTTAGAACCTTTCTTGCAGCCGATTTTGACTACAACTACAGCAAAACCCCAAAAAAATAATTATTTAAAGAAATAAGAAAAGGTCGTCCGAAAATTTGAGATAATTAAGGAACAATTTATGCAACAATATTCCCATTGAAATCCACAAGTTAGAGGCATTAATGATAGTTAAAAGTTTCAAGCCACTGCAAGTGATACATTTATTTAAAATAAATTAAATTGATATAAGATTTCACCATTTGTTTTTCCCCCTCGTTATCTTATGACTTTTTGTTATTAGCTAAGTGTATTGACTTTATCGTAAATATTTATCCATTTTCGGAGTTCTATCATAAAAGGTTAACTTATAAGGTGGAGTAGTTCAAACTGTAATATGCAATTATCTACCCTATGTCTAGTTGACATAAGACTTTTTTTCGCACTTTCTTAACATTTTCTGCTAGAACAAAGTACCTTATCTCCTCGACTCCATTCAAAACTTATTTAAAAAATATTACTTAAAAAAATTATTTTAAAAAAATGTATTAAAATGAAATAAAAACTTATTTTGAAAACGAAAACGTTACTTAGAAAAATAAAAAATATATATATTTTTAAAAAAAGGTTCCTTTAGAAAATAAAATAAAATAAAAAGTTATTTTAAAAAATATTACTTAGAAAATAAAATAAAATAAAAACTTATTTTAAAATTTAAAATAGAAATAAACTTTTATCTTTTTAAATTGATTTTTTTATATATAATGCAAAGGTAAAAATGCAAAGTTATTATTTTACTCCTTTCAAAAATAGTGAAAATGATGAAAATAAGTTAGTTGGTCATAGTGAAACATTATATGAAATTGGGCGATCATGATAAAATAAAATCAAATTAGGTGATCATGATGACACTAAATTAATGTTGGGTAACCAGGGTGAAACAAAATCAAAATAGTGGCCATGATAACACAAAGTATAAAGTTAGGTGACTATTGGTGGATTTAATCCATATATATTTGATATTGGCTGCATAGAAGATTTTTTGTAACTTTTGAAAGGAAATGAGCATCAATATAATAGTTAACTACCTCAGCATATTTTACTCTAGAATGGAGTTTATGAGATCTTCCATCTCCCCTGTTTGGCAATCATTAAATTGGAAAAAGAAACATATTTTGAACAATGGTTTTTAGGAGAGAGTGTGGTTAAAAAGTAGAGAAAATTTTCGAATTTACATGTAAAATATTTTATTATATAAATGCGTGATTCTAGTTTTGTTGATGAATAAAAACACGTTATTTGAAATGGGATATCACTTGTTAGATAAGAATTGATAGGAGAGATTGATTTAGGGCCCGTTTGGTAGGGATTTTGAGAATTGATTTTTTGATCGTTAGAAGAAAAGTGGGGTCCACATGTGAGAGAAGAAGTCAAAAATTACGGCTTGAATAGTAAAATAACGGTCAAAAAATTAATTTTTTAGGGCAAAAAATCTCTACCAAACGGGGCCTTAGTGTGAGGAATTCTATAATTTGCTCAAATTCAAATAAAGGGAAAAAGTAACTAGCAACCATGCGCTTACATTCAAGGGACATGGGCAATTTTTGACTGTCCAAATTGGAGTCAATATGTACAAGTATTACTTATAATTTTTTTTTTGGCTTATTTATTAATTTTATAAAGAAAATAAAAAAAAAGAGTCGGCTCATGCGCCGACTTGATCAACTCATGTCCACACGCTTCAAACTCTAAGAGCCGAGCCTTATTTATGAACACGAGCTAAGCTCGAATACATGAGCTGAATCGAGTCATTACCGTCAGGTCGAGTCGACTAACCTCTTCAATAAGTATGTGTGTGTGTATATTAGTTAGTTATAAATATAAGCCCTTGTTTGGCCCATTTTTTCCATCAAAATGTATTATTGAATAGTAGTTTGACACAATTTCAACAACACATTTTTCAATAAAATAATATTACATGTAAATTCAAAATTTTACCTTGTTTTTTAACCACACATTTTCTACCATAAAGCTATTACAGAATGCATTTAAAAAAAAAATGTTCCAAACAACCTATAAATATAGCCCTTGTTTGACCCCCATTTTATAGAAATGAAAATGCATGGAATATCGTTTTTTTGAAAAATAAGTGGTTGAAAAAAAAGTAAAAGTTTTCGATTTACGTGTAATATTATTTTATGGAAGATTTATGGTTGAAAATATGAGAAAGAAAAATAAAATTTAATTAGGCATATCTAAGGGTGTGTTTGATTGACATGGAAAATATTACCTAGAAAAGAAAATATTTTCCATCTTTTGTGGAAAATAAAAACCACCTCTACCCAAGGAAAATATTTTCCTTAAAAACAAGGAAAATTAGGCATATTTTCTAAAGTTGGAAAATGTTTTCCATGGAAAAAAATAGCAATCAAACACTCAAAGTGAAAATTTGGATGGAAAACTGATATTTTCCATGGAAAATAAATGTAATCAAACACACCCTTAATGTAATTTAATAAGGGCGAAGGGAACATAGTATTTTCAAATATATAAACCCCCCTCGCATTGTCAAGTAATTGACCTTGAACGAAAAGCTATTCCGCCAGTTGAAGTCCAACAGTACACAGCACACAGCACACAATATGGACGCCGTCTTATATTGAATTCATGTCCGAACATTATTAAAGACACTTATCACATAGCCAACTCTCTCTCTCTATATATATATATATATATTATTATATAGACCATGCAATATTACTATATTAGCATTCATTTCCAAACAAGCATTCCAAATTTCTTCGATCTCTTGTGGCACGAAAATTAATCCATGGCAGAAACATCAATCCACGACCTACCGGAAGACTGTCTTGCTCAAGTTATCTCATTTACAACACCTATTAACGCGTGTAAATCTTCGACTCTATCTACTATGTTTCACAATGCAGCCGAATCGGACCTTGTGTGGGATAAATTCTTACCTTATGATTATCGTGATATTGTTTCAAATTTGGTTTCCCCTATGGAGTTTTCTTCCAAAAAGGATCTGTTTTTCAAGCTTTCTGCTCCTCTTCTCATTGATGGTGGTAACAAGGTAAAAAAAAAACAGTATACTTAAATATATCCTGAAAATCATGCTATCATTTTATGGATTTAGTGCTATATATGCTCGCAAATAAATTATAATATTTATTTTGATTTGTTGCAATGCAGACATTTGCGATTGATAAATATACAAATAAGAAATGCTACATGTTGAGTGCAAGAGAATTATCAATTACTTGGGCAAGCGATCCTCTTTGCTGGTGCTGGAAACCTCTTCCTCACTCAAGGTATCTCTTTCATTCTTCAAGTTCTGTTGAAGGATAAAAATCACAGATCTGAGATATAGATCAATGTATAAGGGCTTTTCTACTCCCCTTAATAAACTTGACTTTCTACAATGGAGCTCAAGTTTTTAGCCCCGCCTATTCTCTAAAAATTCATTTTTTTACCAAATTTATATATTTCCTTCAATAAAATAATTTTATACATAAACTCAAAACTTTTTTCCCTACTTTTTAACCACGCATTCTCTAAAAAATAATATTTCAAAACTTTTTTTATTTTTACATAAAATAGGTATTAGAACCAATCTAATTTGAACAATTTGTTCCGATTAAAATTCAAACAAGCACACGAATATCAAAATTGGCTAACTCAAACTAGCCACCATCTTATGGGGACATTAAAGTATAAATCTCACATAAAATATATGCCAATATATTAGGATTTGTATTACTCCTTTTAATAAGTTAGACAGTGTAAGATGAAATATCGAGTATTAATAAGTTATCATAGTGTTTCTATTTTTATTATTATTATTATTATTATTATTTTTATTTTTTTTTAAGAATTGAATTTTTGGGGTCGAATATAATAAAGAAAAGAGTTTTAAATAGTAGACTTCAAATTTCATGGAAATAAAGTTTGATGGTGGAATTATTTTCATATCGAATTTTAAATATTTGATTTCGCCAGATTTTCTAAAGGAGTGGAGCTTATAATGATATGGTGGCTTGAGATATATGGTGAAATCAACACTCGAATGTTATCAAAAAATACAACATATGGAGCCTACCTCGTTGTTAAACTTGCAAATCGTGCATTTGGGTTAGATTTGCTTCCATCTGAGGTTTCAATTGAACTCGATGATTACAAATCAACAAGAGTAACTTATTTAAGAGGCATCAATGAGTGTAAAAAACACTATATGGAGCGTGATTTTAAGGAACACAAAATTGATGGATCAAGTGATTGTGAAGATGAAGAATGCATTCTTCATATGCGTGACGATGGATGGTTAGAAGTTGAACTGGGTGAATTCTATTGTGATGCCGAGGATAGAGAGGTGAAAATGAGCTTCAAAGAGGTCAAGGGACAGCACCTCAAAGGGGGCCTTCTTGTCGAAGGCATTGAGATCAGACCTAAGCACTAAACGTTAAATGATAAGAAAAGTACATCGAAATTATTGTTGCACATAATCATTTTTTGATTAGCTTTGTGGGAAATTCTTTGTATAAAGTAGCTAATAAAGCACTGTCTTTGAGATTCATTCATTCATTTATTTAATTTATTTTTAACGTATGAACCAAGTTGGCATAAAGTATATTAGTGATGAGTTATTCTCAAGTTTTCTGTGTTTTCGTTTTAATTGCTACGCATAAAATTAGTTTTCAAGGCAAACTACATAACATAATGGCTTGATGCATTCACTTGCAGCTTTACAAATCAGGGTTCAGAGTAGATATTGAGTGTGGAATCACATAGCTATATTTAAAAAAAAAAAAAAAAAAAAAAAAAGTTGAACTCCAACCTTGAAAATCCACATCGGCCTGACTCTAGAACTTTGTGAGGGAGGTAAATCGCGGGATGTGTCCCAACAGGTCAAGGAATATGAACTTCATGTATACTGCGCCTACAAAGAAGTCCAATTCCATATTTCAGGAATCAGACCCTCACACTGCGACTATCAACAAGGCATGAGATAACTTCACTCCTATCTTTTGCACCATTGGGCTCTATTCCGGGGGGCAAATCACATAGCTATATTTCAACACATTATGTAGTGCTAATGACAATTCGACCATTGTTCGATGAACTTTTTAATATTTTCCTTGGGAGCATTTGTATGGGTGACGTGTACGTAGATTGTACAAGATTCGAGGATGAATTTTCTCTGACTTAAATAGAAGATGCAGTGCAAGAATAAAGGTAAGTGACAGACTTGATTTGATTTTCATATTTTATTTATTTAATTAGAATAAAGATTTTGTAGTTTAATTGAGGGGGTCCAATTTTTAGGGGATTTTCATAGCTGTCACCAAATTTGAAAGTTTCCCTAAAATGTCTATTTGCACCAAATTCTTGCAAAAATGTCACTTTTTTGTTGTGAAAGATCCATTTTATCGTTTATTACACATTTTTAGGAGTAATAAATACTTGATTTGAATGCAATTAATGGTTTGATGTGATGATTTGTTTTCTATATTTTAGATAATGGAAAATAAAACCTCAAGAGATTAATAGTGATCTTCGTTGACAGTAGACTAATTAACAATCATTTGGCTTCAAGTTTAAACAAAAATGGAGGATTTTAACGTCGGCGGTGACAGCCTTGAGCGAGAGGAAATGAGAAATGAAATTAAGCTATTTAAGTTTAGGGAATGAAAGAGAGAATGGGAGGATTTTTATCTTTTTAGTGTATATATATACATATGAGCGCGTGCGTGCACACACACTATTTGTACCATTTTACTACTTTTGAGCTGTTTACTATTTTTTTAAAACTTTTTGTACCATTTTTTCATCTAGTCAAATTAATTTTTAATGAAGAACAGGTAGGCTATTTGAATTATCAAGAGGAGGGAAAATGTCCAAAATTGACAATCTTGCAAAGATTTTTAAAAAGTGACATTTTTGTAAATGTAAAGCCAAAAGTTGATTATTTTTGTAATTTCCACTTTAACTTTAAAAATAAGAGGAAATTAGTAAAATAGTCAACTTTTAGCTTTGCATTTACAAAAATGTCACTTTTTAAAAATCTTTTCAAGATTGTCAATTTTGGACATTTTTGCCTCTTTTAAAAACTCAAATACCCTACACATCCTTGAGTTGACAACATAAAAGTTGTACAAAAAGTGGAGAAAATGTGACAATCAATCACCTCAAAATTGTACTTCAAAATCCTTACAATATATATATGGAGTGCAAGTTCTTGCATTAATTTATTAACTTTTAGCTCATTCATTTTTATCTCTTTAGTAAGTTTCTTTGCAAAATTCCTCTTTTTATCTTTTATATGTTTCCTCTCTTGATTCTTTGAAAACTATATGGAGTACAAGTTCTTGGATTAAGATCCCGTTTATTACGTCAATACAAAAGGAAGAAGAGTATCAAGAATATCGTAGGTAAGGTTTCAGATATATGGGTTTTTTTAGATTGATTGAAGGTTTTGTTTCAAGTTTTTTATTAATGTTCATTTTATTTTATTTTTTTGGCTTTCTTTTAGATTGCACAATCAATTTTGAATTTCCTACATCTAGACCATGAGTTAGATTTTTCTTTAGATTGTTCTCTGTTTTGGGTCGGCTTTGTTTAGAGTTTACATTTACAGGTAATTTGGATTTCTCCATTTTTTTTGGAGTTTATTTTTTATTTTTTTGGGTATTTTGATTTTTTCTAATTTTTTGGGTATTATGTATGAATTTTCTTTTTATATTTTTCTAAAAAAATATATTTCACAATCAATTTTTTACTTCATATTTCTCTGAATTTGTTTGGTTTGTGAAAGTTGATTATTGTATTATACTTGTCATTTCAAACTACCTTATTTATTATATTTTTCTAGGTTAGTCAAGGGTATCGAATCTTCTAAACATACTGTTTAATTTGTCACAATGGAAGTTTGTACAGTTATGAATTTACGACACAAGAACTTCTCGAAAGATTAGTTATGTAACCCATCTGTCACGATAAATTGTCGTTCCCGACAATTCGTTTAAGTTATTCTCGGCAGATGAGTTATCTTTCGATATAAACTGTCATTCTTGGAGTTAAAAGCAGTAATTCTCGAACATTATAGTTTGTTTTTTGATTTCTTATACGTGTGTTTAGCATTAACATCTAAAAAATTCAAAATTTTAAATATACTCGTATCATTTCGTAATATGCAAACTAGAATATTGAATTCATGTCCATTGATATTGTAATTATTGTTTTCAATTAGATGGAGGATACATCAACCCGTTCTCCGATAATCATGAGGATCTATTGCCTAGTGAGAACTAAGAGACGAACGGTATATGTGTTAATTATGAGAAATTCAAAATTTTAAATACTCTCATCTCATTCCGTAATTTGCAAACTAGAAATAATGAACTCATGTCGATTAGTGTTGCAAATATTGTTTTCAAATAGATGGATGACACATAGAGCTCAAAGTGTCATGCCCGAACAACGAGAAAGTTCCCGCAACTTGTAGCATGACGGAGGTGGCCACCATACCCATCGAAAGTAACGATGTTGTTAACACAAAGAGCAATGATCAACACACATTCGATTTTCTGCAGCATCTACTAAGACACCATACACCAAGGAGAGGAAAAAAGAATAAAGAAATAGTGTGACCAAATCTGTTAATACTACATTAAAATTGATTTGTGTAATCAATGTCCTCATTTTGCTTATCTCCAAGAACGTGGTTATAAACATGATTCATTGGTTGCATCCACATGTGGTGACATATTTTACCATTTCTCGTTTCTCATACTCGTTGGATTGTTCAATTAGCACGAGAAAATTTGTTAAGTTATGTATTATAATTTTGTCAGAGATAAATATAGTAACATCTTTACCAAATGTTATGCAACAGCTTACCCTTGTGCATCTTATTTGTAGTTACATTTTCTGCTCGCAACCAACTGTCGAGAATGACAAAAACCTCATGTTGGGACCGATAATTTAACTGTCAGGATGTTATGCAATGTTTGCAAATGATAATAAAATGCTAATAATAATGTAAATTGAGAATGTGTTCGAGAACAGCATGTCCCTTATACACTTTTTTGTAGTCAAATTTTCTACTTCGCAACCATCTGTCGAGAATGATAAAATTTGAAAGTTCAAGGAACATTCTACAACCACTTGAAAATTCACGGAAAACGTTATGTTACGTCAAATTCAAGTTTTAGATATTATCAAGTTTAACTTCTAATCAATTTATTATTTGATCTCACTGCGGAATTGATTAATCAAAGCAACACGTCACTTTAATTAATTGTCTAGGTGATTAAACATATAGTCCAATTAATTTCTATGTTGAATTGCCGATTTGCATAAAGTAAATAAAACAAGAGGAAATTATCAAAATAGTCAACTTTTTCCTTTGTATTTACAAAAATATCACTTATTTTTTGACATTGCAAGAATGTCAATTGTAGACAATTTTAGACATATTTGGCCTTAAAGCTAAATATAAATACCCAACATATCCTAATGAAATTTTGATTTGACCAATCAAACAAATTGTACAAAACTATGAAAGATTGTCAGATGAAATTGAATTATTGAAGAAAAATATGCAGAGCAAAAACTAAAATGCAAGTTCCATTCCTCCCCTCCCCTACCCCCATTCGAAGAAGAGAAATCCTGTTAAGGAAATGAGAAAACTGAATTCCTAAAATTCAGCCCTCTCTCTCACGAAATAGACGACCGTCGGCGAACCCCATATGCCCTGAACGAAAGGAAGATAAATCGAAATCCGTAAATCTCTAAAAGTGACTCGTCGCTGTGACGAAAGCGACCACCGGCAGTGACCCAAAATGCCATGAAGGAAAGGAAGATGAAAAGAAGTCCCTAAATCCCTGAAAGTCGGTCCTCTCTGTGGCGAAATCCACCACCGTCGGTGAACTCCTCTCCCTCACCGAAGTCCTTAAATCCCTGAAAGTCGGTCCTCTCTGTCGGCCGTTGACTGCCGAGCACTACCCATACGTAAGTGAATCTGATTTCTGTGGTTGCATTTGTTGTCTTTGTCATTTTTGAAAATGATTTATTGGGCTTTCATTTTGGTGTTTATTTGTGTGTGCTTTTAGATGTGTTTGTTTATGGGTGTATGGTTTTTTGTGGGTTGGAGTTGGAGATGAAAACTGAAATTGATTGCAGGCGACGTCCACCGTCATTCACTCCACCACCAAGCAAGATTTTAGTCTGTTGCAGTAATATGTTGAGGTTAGTGTTTTGTTTGTCTTTTGCATATTGTTATTTGGAAAAAGAGGAAGTTCTTCTACATTGTTGAGTTAGGAACGTAAATTGATGTTTTCAGACGAAACATGGCTCTTGAGACTGAATTGTTACCTATGTTTACTATCGTAGAAAGTGATTATAACACTGATGATAATGTGGCTGTTGTTGAGAAAGATTGTATACATGAGTTGAGAAAATCCTCGAATTGTAAACCTGCAACGAATATATGTGTTGTACGGCATCACAAGCGCTACTACACTAGTCTCACCATTTGATTTGGTAAGTGAACAATGTTCATCAATGAAGCTTCAATCTTATATGGTTCTATTAATCAAGTTTGAAGGTGTCAGTTTACTAGTATGTAGTATTTTTATTGCGGTTATGCAATTGTCGTTCCAGTTCTTATTTTAGTACGATGTGTGAGTTCGAATTCGTGATCTTAAATTATGAAGTGAATCAATTGAAATTATAACATTTAGTTGCAAAGATAGGTGAAGGATGTTTGTTTATGTTTGTATTCCACTTGTGAATGCTAAAAGAATATGTTGCAATGATGCATGAAATAATTGCAGATCTCGTTGAATATTCATGTAATTGTGCATGTGTTCGTAACTTGTATGAACCTCTATATACTCCATTGTTTGTAATTTGTTCACCATCTGGTTTTTTGCCAAAGGATGTTGTTGTTAAGATGAATGAAGCATTAGACAGTGGTCAATATTTGAGTGTTTATCTCAAGAAGGAGCTTCCTAGTACACTGCATCATGCGGCTAGTGATCAAATTCTGTCAGTTAAGACTTATAAGTCTAAGAAGGGTTTAAGGTGGAACTGAAAAGATGCATTGTTCTCAATGAGGACCATTTTTATTGTTTTTTGAAAGAAGGTCACGTCTTTTGAGATTATTGAGATTTACAACTTAGTTATGAAAATCCTGAACATTCAAGGAGCTGCTAATGATGGAATATCATCATTTCCACTTGTTGTTCTTTTGCCCGTTATTAAACTCATTTAGGTAATCAAATACAGTAGTACTGCATGAGAATACCAGATTGAATTGGATATACGCGAAACTGTAAGCATTTAGTGTATTTTCTCTTTATAGCTGCTTAAGCATCAATTAGTTGGGTTATGATGTCAATTTCTAATTTCTTGATTTCAGTATTCTTCATGTGTGAATATGAAAAATCTCTTGATACATATGTCGTGAACTTGATATCCTTGCTTCACATTTCAGCATTCAGCACTGTGGTCTCTATCAAAACCATGAATTCTTTAGGTGTAACTTATAGGAATCAATATTCTGTGGGGCTGATTTGGAAAAGGAATTTGACCATTAGAAATTAGCTTTAATATTACTTTTGATTATACTTGATATACACTTTCAGTTTATAATGCTTAATAATTAAAATATTTGGAGATTGGTATTCAAGAAATGTGGCAATTTCAATGTATGCTCCTCTTCAATACGTTTTTTATGCGCAACATTTCTTTCTGTTGTTGCAGAACCAAACTTTGTGGAGTGTGGAGGAAGAAAAGAGATGTATCTGTCCATAGCTCTTTGCAACTG
The DNA here is from genome assembly GCF_002742605.1 of Olea europaea var. sylvestris. Lineage (NCBI taxonomy): Eukaryota > Viridiplantae > Streptophyta > Magnoliopsida > Lamiales > Oleaceae > Olea > Olea europaea. The sequence continues at coordinate 212,966 of NW_019263611.1, read as the reverse complement.
CTACAACTATACGAGGTGAAAGCACTTTCTTCTCTCTTGTTTTTGTGATGTACGAATATTTATTGAACTTATCTCACACAAGAAATTCACAAACCAACTTGCTGCTTTGCATATCTTTTAGATTGCTCGGTGCGCAGTTGTATCATTTGGTGTTTTCGATGTAGTTATAAAGGGAAAACTAGTCTTGTTTGCTTGCCTTCTACTGTAACGGTCCTTTTTTACTTGGTTGCTTCGATGTGTTTACATTCGCACATGTTTGCATGGCTGGCTATCAAATGACATTGTAGAATTAACATCCACATTTTCACCTTCATTGTGATTTTTGGGATGACCAGATTTGGGCATGTTCTACATTTTGATATAGGGCACCATGCATATGTAACATCTAAGTTTTAAAGCGTTTTGTGAATTTTTGAGAGCCTGGGTTTCCGCTGTTATGTAGCAAGTTTGTGGGTTGGGGCACCATGCATACATATGCTATATTTATATTGAAAATTGTCGTTCCCGACATTTGGCTGTTGTTATTCTCAACAGTTGGCTGAATCCCGACAGATGAACTGTCGTTCCCGACAGTTAGGTGCAGGCATTCTCGACAGATGACGTATACCACTATAAGGCAGAGTGCAGTCATCTGTCGACACAGGCTTCGGTGACAGTGTCTCGACACATGACGGTGGGCACAGACGACACTGCATGTGCGTCGAGAAACAACATGTCTGTTGGACATTCAGATCTCATTACCGCACGTATTTTTGCACATTACAAACATTTTTTGCTAACATTTTTTTTTGTTGAAGATTGGGAGCACAATTTTCCATAATAAATGTTTACTGCAAGTTTGGGTAGATGATATGTTTTTATACGTTTCTCGTATTACTTGTTCCGATTCATGTGGTTGTATGCTCTGCGGAAGTATGCTTGTAATTTGTAATATTCAGTTGTCGTTAAATTATGGTCTGACCGTTATCGTTTCATCTGTAGATATTATGGAATTTCAATTTTGGGTGCCCGAGAATGTACGGTTGCCCGCGTGTATCTCGCAATGGAGCAACTTGAAGTACATTAAAACAGTGATGGATAACTTGGACGACCAATTTCGAGCTGACTTTCGTGACTCTTGCCTTATGTTTCTTGCTGACGTTCCAAAGATCTAGTTTTTCGCTCAGCTAATCCAGGCACTGGTGTGCCGAGGGATCCGTTGCGATAAGTCCCATGAGTTGTGGTTCAACGTGCAGGGCCACCTAACCCGGTTTGGACTGCAGGAGTATGCTATCGTCACTGGATTGCATGCTAGGTCGTTTCCGGAGGGCGATCGGTACACAAAGACATTGGAGAAGAGGAGGCTGAAGGAAAAATATTTCAAATCGCTGGAGAAGATTTCATGTGCCCAGTTAGAGAAGGCCTTTCTCCGAGCGTCGACACCCCAGGCAAATAGATACAAGCTCGGGCTTGCTCTAATTGTGGAAGGAGTTATCACTGCTTTGGACAACAATTTCGACATTGTTGAGGATACGCTTGCCCTCGTGGACAACCTGGAGCTATTTTTTTCGTACCCTTGGGCCAAAGTGGGATATAGGCATTTCTTGAAGGGATTTCAGGGTACTTGGGCAAGTAAAATAAGCGATGCAAAGACGAAAAATGAGAAGAACGTCAGTTACACAATTCACGAATTTTCAATCGTCATGCAGGTAAGAACAACATTATGTTTCTGTGTTTTGTTTGTCAGTATTAGACCATGTCTCCACAGTGTTTGGACGGATATTAATGCGACATTTCTTTTGTTATCGTCCGAACAAATTTGGGCATATGAGGCCATGCCCGAACTCAACGAACGCTTCGTTGAGCGGGTGGGTGAACGCTCACCCTGGCTTCTGTGCTAGACCTCTACCAAACAACCGCAGCAGCGTACATACGATGCGTTCTTCAGGGACGTACAGGTCATGGGCATTTTTCATTTGCCTTTCCATTATTTTGTTTTATTGAGAATAGTATGCATTATATTTTAACTACATGTTTTCCCATGTTTCTACTGTTGCACGTGCACACCACACTGCATCCCATGGAGGCCCAGCGTGATCTGCCATACATCGCCAGTTTGGTGCCGTTCCCCAACCGTCCGGTGCAATTTTTGGACGACCTCGCTAGGAGTGTTGTCGGGCCATAGTTCCATGAGGCGGCACCAGCTGGTGGGGAAAATGAGGGTAGCGCTGCGGGTGACGGGCATGACGATGAGTCCGGTGCAGGGGCCGAGGACGATGAGACATCCGCGAGAGATGACCATCAGACACCAGAGGGCAACGGTGACGATGGGTCTAAGGCTGATGATAGTGGAGAAAGCGGTCGCGACCTCTCCAGCGAGACTAGTGCTAGTGACAGCGAGGACGAAGAGGATGCCTCAGGACGGTAGTCGGGTACATTACCCACTCCAGTGGTTGCCCCGCCATATCTGGGGTGTAGGGTACGCATGATGTACCGACTTTGATGAGGGAGGACGTGGAGGGCATGTTGTATGACCAGCGCATCCTCTTCGAGATGAGGTTGCGGACCGTGAAGCTTGAAATCATGCAGCACCTCACCGAGGAGTTCACCAGACTTAGGGACGTCTTATCTACCTTGGTGCCCCCGTCCAGTGGCACCTCCACTTTCACTGCAGCTCCTGTCGTGAATGAGCCAAATATTTGGGACGACCCCCACAAAGGTATGAGTTTATGTTACTGTAACTTCCACTTACAACATGTTCAATTTTTCCTATGCGTTCGCTTACAAATGTATTTTTGAAATTGCCAAATTACTTAGATGTACATGGAGGCGACATGGACCTGTGCCCCGGATGACGGTGGCCGTCCTTCGCCTATGGGGAACTTGGAGGTGAATGATATGTTAGTTAGTTCTGTGTAACACATTTTTGTCTTCGATGTCATCTCATCTCGTGATATGCAAGTGTATTGAATTTCACTGTAATACTATTTTTTTTTTGGTTTCCAAGTAGACGGGCAAGACAGCGAAATACGGAGCCCACATGACAATGACCGTGCAGACGAGGATGAAATGCAGGAGGGGAACGGTACATACGTAAATTTTATATTTTGTGTCAGCTCATCTCGTGATATGCAAATGTCTTCAATTTAACTCATTGAATAAATTATTATTTGTTTTCAAGTAGTCGGGGTAGGCAGCGACAAACGGAGCCCACACGACGACGACGACCATGCAGATGAGGGTGAAATGCATGCGATGAACGGTATATGCGTTCTTTTTTTCAACTTCTGTCGTCTCATCTCGTCATACACATATGTATTCAATTTCACTCGTTCATTAATTTTTTCACTGCCTTCCAACTAGATGAGGAAGGCGGAGACGAACAGAGCCCACAGGACGAAAACCGTGCAGCGGAGGGTGACATGCAGGACATGAATGGTACAGTTCTATTACCAAACACTTCCCCCCGATGCAAATGATAATTCATATCTTGTGTTTGTCCATTTCACCCAATTTCCTTTCAACTAGACCCAGGAGAGACCGTCCCCACCCTCCCTAGCGACGACAACGAGGAAGGCCCATCTACCCATGACGTCAAGGGGGTGGGCGGTATGTGCATATTTTCCTTAAATAATCTTATTCCACGATTATGTGGCATCCTTCACACAGAACTTTTCACTAAACTGCTGAAATGTTTCATATGGGCGCTGCCACAGACTTGCTGGCACAAGTGACAGTACCAGAGGAGGGAGGCAATGTGGACAGCACAAACAAGCGGCGATCGACTCGTGTTCGACGTCCTGCACCACCTACCCGAACTCCATACATGAGGAGAAGGGCAAAGAGAGTAAAGAAATAAGTGAGTTCAAGTGATTTGGTAAGGTCTGATGTAGTAGTGGATACGTTGTTCGTAACAAAGACATGCTTTTAATTTGGTTTGTTTTATGGACGGATACATTTGCTCAGCCATATGCTACACGTTAAACTGTCTTATGTACAGTACATATCGTTTTGCGATGATAAATATCTAGTGCAAGCATGGGAAGGTATTGTCGGTAAATTTTGTGTGTATGCGTTGACGATATAATGCATTTATTTTTCATGGAATACGCTACACGTGAAACTATCTTTTGTAGAGTACATATCGTTTTGCTATAATAAATGTTTAGTGCAAGCATGAGATGGTAGTGTCGGTAAATTATGTGTATGCGTTGACGACATAATGCATGTATTGTTCATGAAATGTGAAAGGGTACATCAACATCATAACTAAAATGAATATATCATCATTCTTACACATCCCAGTCATATGACTTATCAAGACGAATTGATGGTTTTTCCTGTCAGAGTCTTCACAAAAATCTACATGCCTCCCCTCAACCTCAGCAGGAAGTGCAGAGTTGACTCCTGGTCTAGTGGGATTCCTTCCTTGTCCGGAATTGTAGCTTTAACATTATCAATGGTGTCGGAGCTGTCACCTTCACGTGTTATTGTCTTCCCAGTAAGGGTTTTGACAATAATCTACCTACCACCACCAAGTGGAGTGTGGACTCCATATGAATTTTATAGTCACCCAAACTACGGCCATCCTGAAACTATTCACTAGAGAACATGAGCCTCTGTTGGTTTGGTGCGATGCCTTCCTTGTCTTGTATCTTGGCTTCACCATTATATTTATGGCATGTATTGTTTATGATATGTGAAAGGATTGTTCATTTTTTGGTGATTAGATTGCCTGCACATTTTCTACTCTATGGGTGAGTAAATTTTCTGGTTCTTACGTTGATTGGATGGATAGTTACGAATTTTCTCTGCTCTGTCATTTCACTTTAGCAGACACCTGATGCAGGTAGGCAACAGATTCATTCAGAGGGCTGATTTTTGAGTTGAGCATGTGCGTTCATCGAGGTGTGATGATGAATTTTTGTAGAATGATGTAGAGGTATAGTTAATAGCACCAAAAAACAACCAAAGGGATCCAAACCAGGGTTCATGCATGAAGGTGCAACTGTGGATACCATTACATCATATCACATATGATGTGGTTGATGATCTCAAGGGGGCCATATTGGGATATGGTTAAGTGGAACGCACATTGAGACAGGACATTTGTTTGTACTCTAATTAAATTGATGTTCATGCTACTTGATAGAGTAGTAGTATTTTGTACTTTAATTTCATTGGAGTTGAAGGTGTTATACCTGCACAAATGAATCATGATATGAAATGATCTTGTGTGTAATGGAGCATGGTCGAAGGATTGAGGACAATGATTATTGTAAAATTCGCATTACCATAGTATGAAAAATTCGGTGTTCTCTTTGCTACGTTGGCCCCAACATTACAATCGATGTATGTTTATTTCAACATGAGTTTTAGTATAAATTAGCTTGTTCGTACAAATTAAAGTTTATTTGAAAAATGTCTTGTTGTGTCACCCAATGTTCATCTTCATTGGCAGGGACATTAATTTTATCAATTTTTCATGCAATTCATATGATTTAGAATTTAAAAACTGTATTCAATTGTGACTAAGGACTACAAAAATTCTGTAAAGTAATGTAAGTACAAATTGATTGCAGGAATGTTGCCATTGCAGGTCTCGCACATGGGTACATTTTACTCATAAATCTCACTATTTATGGACTGCATTAAAGTACACTTACACCCTTAACCATCACACCAATGGTCAATCAAGTGTTAAGTAGAAATGAAATGGTGGTTGGTTGTTAAATTGCTTTAAGTGTCCTCATATACCTCTAGTATAAAGCATGGCTTGCACTCTTCAAGTGGGATATATAAGACTCTTTCTGAGGCATCTTGTAGCAGGAACATATCACAATATTTAAAGACTGTTTCTTTATATGAAAACAATGGCATCGTCCACGAGAAGCAATTTACCGTTGGCAGTTCAGGAGCCGTTGTCGACACCCGGTTCAACCCCGCTATGTCCCATCGTAATTTCTTCGGATGATGAGGAAGTGAGTTTGAATGGTAGTAAGAGAGCCATCACTGTCGTTCCCTTTTCGAACCTAGACGAAGTTGCAAGTGATGAAGGTGAGTCTCCGAAAAATGTGCTTGAATGGGTTGTCCCATTTATGGATGCAGACGAAGCTGAATGTTACGAGGATGAGGGGCGGGGTCGCGTTCCATTGCCCGAGGTAATTGTCATCAGCTTGGATGATGACGGTGGGGAAGAAGGTTCAAGTGTTAGGTCCGAGTGAAGAGTCCGACTTTGTTGCGTGTGTGGGTTTCTACGTATGTATAGTATTTTTTTTGTAAGGGATAGATTTTGTGACGCTTAACCAATTTTGTAGCATATAGGAAACTTCCGTTGGCAAGCTATGTGATTTTTGTATTTTGTTAAACGGAGCGTCAAACACCTGTCGAGAATGGCAGGCACCATCTGTCGGGAATGACAGATGAACTGTCTGGATTTACTGGGAAATTTTCTATGTATATAGTATGCATATTCATATAACATGTATTTTGAGTGAACGAACACAACCTCATATGTACATTGAACGTAGTTTGTGAACTTTACGGACAGTGTTATACACTACAAATGATGTGTTCGTAATATGCATTTCAAAGGAAACTTGTATAATGGTTGAACTTTTCATATTCCGTACATTCAATTTACATGTGTCAACAATGGCAACAATGTTATGCACAACAAAATTGTATTTTGGTTCGAGGCTATTATGCAGTACGTTGGGCCTATTTGCGTACTGTAAATATTAACATAACAAAAAGTAATGTTTATGTGTAAGAGAATGAAAACAGTAATACAATATTTACATTGTCATATACAAACGACATCGGGGGAACACTTCACTTACAACTTCAACCACTCACGTACAAAATACTGCTTACATCGGACGTGGTACAGTGTGGTTCGAACATGTGGTCCAATTATGACTAAATCCACTGCAGCGAGTGCATTTCCTGAGCCGTGTGGTACACTTGTGTCTGGATCGCTTACGTCGTGTGGGTGGTCTACCTAGAGGACGACGCACATTGGGGGGCATAATAGGAGTACCTGTAATTTCGAGTGGAACATTCCAGTCCACTTCACGCATAACAGGATATATAGTTTCTCCATAGGCACCCTTCCAGTACTCGGATGTGTAATATGGTGAGCAGAGATCGTACAATGACTTACCTCTCAAGCAAGCAGCACAAGTTGCGTGAACGCACGGCATACGATTCAGTTGGAACTCACGACAAGTGCACGTCTTTTCGGAGAAGTCTACGATGTCCGTGTCGTTGGATATTCCAACTTGTGTTAAGTTATTTGTCAAGCCAGGCGCTCACAGCCTTGTACCTGCTTCGAACATCGTCCGTAACTCATTCTCCATCGTTGGTGACAGAACGGTACTGCATGCGATTGCGCTTGCTCGACGTTCATAAAATCACTTCTGCATAGTATGCCGAATGTGTTCCACTAAACACGTGATCGGTAACGAACGGGCATGTCTCAATATTGAATTCAAAGATTCTGCGTTGTTGTTGGTCAAAATGTTGTACCGTTGGCCAATAAATAGTGTCCGTAACCAAAATAGGAAACTTGCTCGCTCCAAGTACCCGTACGCTCTTGCACTAACCCTACAAAGCTGTCCCATAAGTTTTTCAAACTCTTCGGTCCGGTAAGTTCTTGTGGCTCTTTTGAATAGAAATATTGAACTTGCGTTGTTGTATTGCTGGATTAAATTTTTTTCCATATGCCAAACACAGCATGCGTGGTGAGCCCGAGGAAAAAGGTGGGCAATGACATTTTCAATACTATTTTTCCTGTCTGAAACAAACACCAATTCGTCCGAGTCACCTATAAGATCTTTCAAATTTGATAAAAACCACATCCACGATCTATTCGTTTCGGCATCAACAATCCCCCACGCTAACTGATAAATCTGTTTGTTGGCATCTTGGGCAGTTACCAGTAGAAGGGTACCTTTGTACGGACCTTTCAAGTGATTGTCGTCAACACAAATAACGGGTCTCATGTAGTGTAAGTAACCCCGAATGCTTGCACCGAAAGCTAGGAAAAGGTAGTGAAACCTGTTACGAGAATCTACTTCGATATGTGTTACTGCCCCCAGGTTACTCTCTCCTAGGACGTAACAGTATGAAGAAAGTTTTTGAAAGCTATCACCCGGTGTACTATGTAGCATATGTAAAGCAACGATCTTTCCCCTTCGTGCTTGATGGTAACTAATTTTCACACCAAACTCATGTTCTATGTCACGAGCAATAGCGGTAAGATCATACGATCCGTACGTATTATCCAATTTCCCCATAATATGCTCAGCAATTATGGAACTAGTGGCATGTCGATGTGCATTACGATGATAATCTATGGAACATGTGTGCACATTGTTGAATTTGCGGATCATGAAGATGGCGGACTGCTTGACACTCGAAGCACGTAACATCCACTTACAATTATCGTCCGTGCATACAACGGGTAACATTTTTTGGCTTGACCTGCTAACTTGAAATTGAAACTTCTCTTGCAAAGCAAGTAGACGAATTCTTGAGTACAACTCTTTCTTGGTAAAAAAAAAATTTGCCTTCGGTAAGATCCGACGTATTTACAGTGGAAATCCAGTCGCATGTATCCGGACTTTTGGAATGTGATGATAGTTCTTCGTCAACATCAGCAATATTACTAGTATTTGTACCATGTAAGGGATCGTCGAACATCTCATCTAATGATGCAGTCCCAACATCAAAAATTGGAGTATCCACTGCATTATTATTTGGGACACTTTGTTGATGATTGAGCTCGTCGTCCTGTACGGTGTGGTGATCTTCCACTGCGACGAACAATTGTTAGCTGTAATTTGTATCCCTCTCCATTTCAACACTTGGCAGGTCGGTTTCCAAAGTCGTAACGCAGAGGACAGTTTCCTTATGAACTGATATGTACCAATTTACGTCTTCATCTTCGAGTTTTTCAACCGGCGATATATTCATGTTCGGAACTTTGAACTTCAATTCCATTTTTGTGCACAAATCGAAAACACCAAGTTTCTCGTTCAACCGTAACAATAGCCCTGGTAGTGTGATACTGTTCAGTACTAAAATGAAAGTGTTTTTGTCCCCAGTCCACTTCCATTCGTCATTCACATAAACAAACTTTCCCCCGTGCGACACCATGAATCTCAAATTATTGTTCATACCTGAAATGTTGGAAGTGCAATGATAAGAATTATGAGCAATCAAAATGTCGACTATATAATAGCATGGAAGTGACACGATCCAATATTTAAATCTATGTAATACTACAAGGTCAAATGAAGGGTGTCAAGAGTTTTCAGCTGTCCAATTCGACAGTTTAGTTATCTATCCCGGCAGTTTATAAATGTTAGGTATGACAGTTCAAATGTCGATCCCGAAGTTGCGAAATGTCGAGTTCGACGGTTCAAGTGTCGGAACTGTCGAGAAGCTTCAAATGCATTTGGTAGCATTAATGCTTATAATCATTTCTCAACTACAACATCACAACCTATTTTCAGAAATAAATGACTGAATGCTTCATTAAATATGAAATACTTCACATTTTTCAAAATATTTTTGGTATGTTTTTCCTTCAAAAATATTAAAAAAAAAAGACCATCATGTTGTTTTTAACATTCTAAAAAAAAGTAAACTATTACATAGAAATATAAACAATTCGTAATAACTGACCTTTCAAAATAGATGAAGAAGATGGATGAAATAATGTCTTTTTCAGGAAGAAGAAAATGGGTGGAGAAGATGAATGAAATAAGGGTTTGTTTGACAATAAATTTATTTTTTAATGTTAACTAGGGTTTTAAAGGATTTTATATTCATTTTTTATTAACTAAATTCGTATTTTACAATATAATATTCATATTTTCAATGATTATAATATACAAATTAAACAATCAAATCACAACATTAATTATTTTGAAAAAAATCATGAAGGAGCATTAAATGCTCCAAAAAAAGGTCAAATTAAGGGTAATTTAGACATTTGACAACAAGAAAGTGACATTTTTGTACAAATTGCGTGCACATCAAAGTTTTTTGTGTATTTTCAAAAAAAGTGACATTTTGGTAAATTCTCCATACGATATGATGACGAAGAAACCCCAACGTGGGTAAAACTCCGGGACCAAGACAGTAAGTTCCACTATACCAATTCAGCCAGTACAAGTTCTGCCAAACTTTGTACCCAGTCAGACCCGATGTTCCAGTCTCACGATCTATTACCGTAGATATCACTAGTCTCCTGCTAGCTTCCCAATCTACCTCTTGCAGCCCAATCTGTTGTCCATTACAGCCTCCTGTTCTTTAGCTGATTGTATCACTAAGTGGAATTCCAAGAACCTCCTGTTCTTATCCAGTTCCTGCGCTTGTCGTCCACCTTTCTCAATCCCTCTTTGAGAGAGTCCCTTCCTCAACAGATGAAGAAGTACCGGTGTTTTATCTTCACAAACTTAATATTTTTCCCCAAAATATTGGTGGCCGGATCACAAGAATAAGATTGATGAATTCTCCAGTTGGTTGTGTTCTTGGATATCTTCACAATGATATGAATGTGTTCTAATATGAAAGCACAATGAAGCAACCTCCCTTTCACGTTCACGGCCTTTGCATTTATAGTTGGGGGCAATTAGGAGTCCTAGGCCGTGTCAAACTTTCCAAAAAGCCAAAATCTGACTTTTCATATAACACCGTCGCTCGAGCAAAAAGCAAGCGGAGAGCGAGTGACGGGACTTCGCTCGAGCGAAAAGCGAGTGGCGAGCGAGTGACGTCCATTCTGCTTTTCTCGCTCGAGCGACGGCAGGGCGAATAGCTAGGGAACTTCCGGCGCCGCGACTTTGATTTGAACCAAACACTCAAACCCTAGTCCCTACCACACAACTTTTCTAAATTGCACCCTAAGTACCTGACTTTTATAACATTGTACAATTGAGTCACTGACTTTTACAATTTTATAATTTAGTCCTTTTGTCCACAGAATCGCCAATTACACCTTTAGACCTAGCAAACTCCCCCTTTGGCATTCTGTGACAAAACTCTACAAATGAAGTCAGGACAATAAAAAATAAGTCAGGACTTGACAACAAAAAACTAAACTACCCAGTAAACCCAATCTCTGAGTCTTGTATTCCTTCGTGTACCTATTTCCTAAAATTCACAAACTCATATACCCAATGTAAAAGCACTTGATATAGGAAATATAAAAATTAATTAAAGCTCTTAATCACAAATCAACATAACAGTTTGAGATGTGATATTGATGCCAATCAAAACACCAACCAAGACACCAACACCACTAAACATCAAAACTCAAACAGATGGATGTGATATGGAATGCAATACAACGCTCTCCCTTACTGCAAGCTTTCATGATTTTATGCAGTAAATAAATGTATCTATATCTCTTCCCAACGACCCGAGACATAGCAATGCAATACAAGTAATGACAATCAAAGAAATCATGTGCATGCATATGCAGTTGCTTTATGGATGTGATATGGAATGCAATGCGACACTCTCCCATACTACAAGCTTTCATGTGTTTTATACAGTAGGTAAGTGTATCTATGTCTCTCCCCAACGACCCCTAGACATAGCAATGCAATGCAAGTAATAACAATCAAAGAAATCATGTGCATGCAAATGCAGTTGCTCTCCTATGTGTATGCTCAATCAACATTTTCTCCCCTCAGTTACACATTTCTCTTCCCCTTTTTGTCACAAATGTTGAAGGGAATCACATTAAGACCAAGTCGAGCAATAACACATAATCATCAAAAATGCAGTTGATAGCATGCAAAAGTAAAATCAACAAATAGTATACCTTTCCACATATTTAATTCAGTCCAGAATGGAGTAATAAAAATATAAGTGACTTATGTGTTTAAAATGTCACTAATCCAATGCAATCAGGACTCCAAACCTTATTTTTGTGAGAAGGGACATGCCAATCACTGCTAATAAGTATACTCTCCTACTAATGAAAGTCAAACCATGTAACGTGTAGTAGGACCTATACTTATTATTTTTATTTATCTCCCCCTTACTATGAGTCTTTGTAATTTTTCAATTTTCATATTTTTCAATCTCATTGTTTTTTCATCTTAAGTGCAGGTTCTTCTTCATTAGGATAATAAGATGACTCCTATAGCGAGCTTTAGGCCAGTTAACCCAAGTCAATTGACCATAGGTACCAGGTTTTAAGAGACCCCGCCGGCTTAATTGCTCGAATCAAATAGGCCCCGAAGAGGAACATTAAGATATGAGCATTTAAAATTAGGGGAAATTTTTGGGTTAAGGTCTACAAAAATTGGTCAGTTCATGGTCAAAGTTACCCCATCAATATGTGACAGTCATCCCAAATCTCACACATACGGTAGCGTCCCACTAACAAATTCATAGTGTGTGCAGTGCAGATGGTCCATGAAGACACTTATACATATTAATCCAACTAGACCTAACCAAGAAATGGAAATTATTCTACAACTTATCAATTTTAGCTCCTACAAGATACAACATGCAAGCTCTAAGTCATGTGTCATGTTGTAGAAATTTCCATAACCAACTATTTTTGTCTTTTTCAACTTTTCAATGTTTTTGTGCTTTTCGTTTTTCCTAAAATGAATGCTCCACACACAAAATATAATAAAGTCAAGCACACAATGACAAAAATAAACATGCATGCGCCAAAACTCGTAGGTAAAAATGCACATGCACGAAAAACAACAAAATAAAAAACAAACAATATACATGTGATGCATGCAACAACTATATGTCAATGAAGAGCCAAGCATGCTTCAAAAATACCTAATCAAGTAGGTATATAAGCGCTCTTTCCTTTAAGAGCACCGCGATCTCTAATCAAATTTGGGAGATCGTTTTTCTTCACCCAAATTTGTCTAGAACAGGGATTGTTTCCAGATAGCTGTGTCACCAATTGAGTCAACTGATTCACTTGATCAGCAAGGAATCCAATCTGACCAACAGACACCTGATTTTTGTTCTTTTTTAGGCTCAAGTCTTTCCTATTGTTCAGATACTGATGACATCAAGGGCGGATGTGACCTAACTTCCCACAATGAAAATATGTAGGGACAAACCTAGGACCTATGATATGCTTACTTTGTTTTCTACTCCTAGGCCGACGGGTCCTACGATGTCTGGTAGACCTACGTCCTAAAGACCCCACAATTTGGTATGTGGTTAGTAACAATGTTTGGCTGGTCAATAGCACGAACAAAGGTGGTCTGAGATGTACTAGCAACATTCAGATCAAAACTTAGACCTCCCCTATCACCGGTCGGCTTGCCTATACCCAGAATATTATCTAGCTTTTCAAAACTATTAGAAAAGGCAAGTAACTGAGACCTAGACAACTCTAGCTCACTCTCAAGGTGTTTAACCCGAATAGCTAAGGTCTCATTCACAATGGTCAGCTCACTTACTCTCCTAGAGGACATCTCATTCTTACTGGTGAAATCACTAACCCGGACTCTAACTGTTCCTTCTCGAGTCTAAGCTCCTTCACTTTCTTGCTCATTGTCTGGTTAGTGGCTAAGATCTTGAGGCTTTCCTCATACATCCTATCATAGGCTGTTTCTAGATCTTGCTCACTTCCACTCTCATCACCAGATTCTTCACTACTATCTAAGTCCTCTTCCCTATCACTCCCCTGTTCGGATCCACTTTTACCCCTAGCAACGAAGGCCACATATTTTTCACTCTCCTCACGGGTGGATTTCTCACTCTGATTGTCCGAGCTAGACTCGTCATCAGTGAGAGTAGTATTCATAGCATTCTCTTCAAATCTCTAAGCACTAGGGCACTCATTCCTCACGCGACCGAAACCACGACAGTTATGGCATCTCACAAATTTGAATTCTTTTCTAGATTCACTCGGGCCACCTCTTTGTCTCTCTTGAGGCTTCTTCTTATTCTTAAACATTTTTTGAAATTTTTTAGTTAGGTAGGCCATCTCCTCATCATTGGGTAAATCAAAATAAAAAAATCCATCCAAATATTCCTAGCGGTTTTCAAGGCTATGGATTTTTCTTTAGCGGGTTTGTCTAAGGTCAATTCATAGGTCTGGAGGGATCCAACTAACTCATCCACCTTGATAGTGTCTATGTCCTTACTCTTCTCAATTGTCGTGACTTTACGCCTAAAACGCTCAGATAAGGATCTAAGAATCTTTCTCACTATCTTAGACTCAGGGATTTTCTCACCTAGGTTGAAGGACGAATTGACTATGTCATTTAAACTTGCATAGAATATATCAAACATCTCATCCTCTCGCATTCTAATCTCTTCAAACCTAGTGGCTAACATCTGCAACTTAGAATTCTTAACTACCTGAGTTCCCTCATGTGTGGTTTCTAAAATGTCCAAAACTTCCTTTGCTATCTCACAAATGGACACTCTCCTAAACTCCTCGGGGGAAACTGCCATAAATAGGGCATGGAGGGCTTTGCTATTTAAATTACAACTATCCAATTGAGTTCTAGACCAGTTTTCTACCGGGGTGGGAGTTACTACACCATCTATCCAATTGAGTTCTAGACCAGTTTTCTACCGGGGTGGGAGTTACTACACCATCTATTTTGGTACTAGGGACTGACCAACCGTTCACTACAATCTACCAGACACGCTCATCCAAGGATTTCAAAAATGCCCTCATTCTCACTTTCCAATACGCATAATTATTCCCATCAAAGTGGGGTGGCACATTCAACGACATACTCATCTAGACTAATGTAAGGTCAGGATTCGCACTTATGCTCTGATACCACTTGGAAATTCACGGAAAACGTTATGTTACATCAAATTCAAGTTTTAGATTTACCAAATTTACGTTCCAATCAATTTATTATTCGACCTCATTGCGAAATTGATTAATCAAAGCAACACGTTACTTTAATTAATTGTCTAGGTGATTAAACATACAATCCAGTTAATTCCTATGTTGAACTGCCGGTTTGCGTAAAGTAAATAAAACAATGTAAAACACAACTCACGATATGATGACGGAGAAACCCCAACATGGGTAAAACTCCGGGACCAAGCCAGTAAGTTTCACTATACCAATTCAGCCAGTACAAGTTCTGCCAAACTCCGTACCCAGTTAAACCCATTATTCTAGTCCCACGATCTATTGCCGCAGATACTACTGGCTTTCTGATCTACCTCCTGTAGCCCAATCTACTGTCCATTACAGCCTTCTGGTCTTTAGCTAATTGTATCACCAAGTGAAATTCCAAGAACCTCCTGTTCTTGTCCAGTTCCTGCGCTTGTCGTCCACCTCCCTCAATCCCCCTTTGAGAGAGTCTCTTCCTCAACAAATGAAGAAGTACCGGTGTTTTGTCTTCACAAACTTATTGTTTTTCCCCAAAATATTGGTTGCTGGATCACAAGAATAAGATTGATGAATTCTCCAGTTGGTTGTGTTCTTGGATCTCTTCACAATGATATGAATGTGTTCTAATATGAAAGCACAATGAAGCAACCTCCCTTTCACGATCACAGCCTTTGTATTTATAGTTGGGGGCAATTACGAGTCCTAGGCCGTGTCAAATTTTCCAAAAAGCCAAAATCCTACTTTTCATATAACACCGTCGCTCGAGCGAAAAGCGAGCGACAAGACTTCACTTGAGCGAAAAGCGAGCGGCGAGCGAGCGACGTCCATTCTGCTTTTCTCACTCGAGCGGCGACAGGGTGAATAGTTAGCGAACTTCCAGCGCCGCAACCTTGATTTGAACAAAACGCTCAAACCCTAGTCCCCACCACACAACTTTGCTAAATTGCACCCTAAATCCCAGACTTTTATAACATTGTACAATTGAGTCACCAACTTTTACAAATTTACAATTTAGTTCTTTTGTCCACAGAATCGCCAATTACACCTTTAGACCTAACAGAATCCTTCTGTCGAATGGTATGCAATTTTTGTCTATATAATTATTTTGCTTGTAAACTTAAACACGACTAATATCTGAAATAATAATATAATTTTAGAATGTACAACGCTATCGGGAAAATATTCAAAATACAATTTTAACTACTTATAGACATCAAGCCTATTTATATTAGTTGTGTTAAATTGTGGTTGGAACACGTGGTCCAGTTATGGTTAACTCTACCACAACGAGTGCATAGGTAATACTCGTCGGAACTAAAACGAAAGTGGTTTTATCCACTCTCCACTTCCATTCATCATCCACATAAACAAATTTTCGTCCATGCGCATGATGGATCTCAAATGATTATTAATACCTGAAAAGTTGATATTATAACGGTAAGAACTCTACACAATCAATGTGTCGACATTTAATAGCATGAAAGTGACTTTTTTTAATATTTAAATCCATTCAATGACAAAAAGTAAAATGAATGGTTGAATCCAACGAGTTAAATTATTTATCTCGACGTTTCTAAATATCGAGTTCGACAGTTCAACTATCGAAACTCTCGAGAAGTTTCAGACGTGTTTGGTACTTGTTGGAAACATTAATGGTTATAATCAATTCTAAACAACAACAACTACACCATCACAACTTTTTTCCAAAAATAAATGACTAAATGCTTCATTAAATATGGAATGTAATAGTTAACATTTGCTTAAATCTTTTTGGGATTTATTTTTTGTATCTCTTCCCTTCAAAAATATTTCAAAAATCAAGAGTATCATAATTAATAAGAGTTTCAAAAGTATTCTTCACTTTGATAATCATGTTGTTTTTAATATTTAAAAAAGGGTAAGCTATTCGATAAAATATAAACAATTCGTAATAACTAACCTCTCAAAATAGATGATGAATCAAATAGTAATGTCTTCTTGATTAAAGAATGAAGAAGATGAATGAAATGAGGGTCTGTTGAAGAAGATATTTGTTTGATGTTAAAATAGGTTTTTTCCCCCTTCTTTTATCTTTTTTTTTAAAGTAAATTCATATTATATAATAGAATATACATATATCCAATGATTATAATATATAATTTTAATTAATCAAATCATAACATTAATTGGATTGAAAAATTAACATTAAATGCTCCTAAAAAGAGGGACATGAAGAGTAAGTTGGACATTTCCCACAAAAAGTGACATTTTTTTATAAAATTATGTGCACATGCAAATTTTTTATGCATTTTCACAAAAAAGTGACATTTTTTATAATTCCCCTTAAAATAATTTTATAGTAGTGTTCATTTGAGGTTGTTTTTATAGTAATAAGTTATTGATGAGTTTCTGTAAAATTTTCGATCCAATTGAAATTCGTAAGCGAATAAATAGTTTATTATTTGGGGTACAAAAATTTCTTTCAACTTAATTGATTGGCTTTACTTTATCAAAATCTTCGCATTATATAAATGACTATACTTGGAGTTGAGGGACCATTGTTACGTGTTTGCACACTCGGGCAACCCACCGAGGCCCACAGCCAACAAATGTCGAACCACGTAGCACTAAAGTCGAGGTGATTTGTATAGCAGAGGCACAAAACCAAGGCCCATCTATCATTGCCTCTTGAGGAGCTTTTGAAACCCATACGCCGAGGCCCTTTGAAGGTGGGCAAGACCCTGTTGGCCGAAGATCTATAGCCGAGGTAGCAGCCTACGAATCACAAAACAGCATCTTCCATAGACACTTTTTCCAAGAGATTCTCTGTACAAAGATCTTACTTGAATAATTGATAGAACGTTTGTCATGAGTATAAATATTAAATCTTGTCACTAGTAAAGACGGCTCTTCCAATCAATAAATGTATAGAAGGTTAGGTGCGGTTGATGCTTACAATTTAATATGTAAATTAACCGAATGAGGTCACCAATACCCCAAACCAAAGGTCACGATCTAATTTGTGACACTATAAATACTCCCCAAATGTACCCCATAGAAAGGCTAATGCAAGAATCAATACAAGAAATCATACTTTACCCAACTCTCTCTTTCTTATTATCTTGCAACACACACGAGTTCATACATATTTAGATACACATTTACAAACATCGATTGGTAATTATTGCACAATCGATCTACGAACATCCCGCCGGATTCCGATCGTTCTTGTCCTGCGCCGTTAAGCTACTCCCACGCCCTTGATCTATCCGTTTTAGACCGTCCACGTGTCTTAGTGTGTTGGACTTTCGCTTACATGTGCGTGGGTGGATCCAACATCTGTTGGCAACATTTTCTGAGGTCAACATTTATTATTCATGTTTTTGTTCATACTCGGTTTAGTTGTATCAATTTTCATAATCAGTACTGGAATCTTTAGACGACAATAACATGTCATTGTAAATATTCCGTGATAAATAATTGTTATATAAACGTTTTTGCATTATTTAGTAAAATGTAAATAGCCATCGTAAATATGTCAATATATTGAAGTAGTTAATTTTAATTTAGTATATCAATTGCAACGGAACATAGCGACAGCCTTGTTGGAAAGTAAAAATTCATTTCTAATTTCAAAAATCTAAATTTATAATTAACATATTTTCCATTTCTATTAGGCTGTACATAAGATTCTTTAGTTTTAAAATCGACCCTTTAAATTATTTAGAATCACATCGAGATGAACCAATTAGGTTGGTTCTTGACCTTGCTAATAGTGAACAATTAAAAATCCAACTTTCGTGGGAAAATCGATACGAGAAAATCAATCACATTTAAAGTTTTCAAATTAAGTTCGACATTGCCGAGCTTCCGATTCCCAATTTGGGCAGACAATATAGGTGTCGACAATCCAGCCCGACGACATTTTAGGTAGGGGAAAAAAAATCACCAAAATTCAGACTAAGAACTACTTTACAAAAAATTGGGTAGGGCTTCCATTCTATATCAATATAGGTTGTCTAATTTTAAAAAAAGATAATTGCCAAATTTTTCAATATAAATTCTTACCATAATTAGCTACTAAGATTAAAATCTTCTTATACTTGGCGTGTCTTGATTTTGTAGCTTTTTTAAGTAGTCTTAATTGTATTTATTTTATTGTTCGTTATTAATCAAGATTTGGAATATATTTCAAACATATTTACAATATATTAAAAGTGAAGATTGAGGAGAAACTTTTGATTAACAATTTTAACCTTACATATTTAGTTCTAGATCCAATATACCCTCATTCATCCTTATATTTTTAATTTTACGTTTTTATGTTTATTGTCAATAATACCCTTAAAATTAAATTTATTTAAACAAAATTCAATTATTATTAAAATTAATATTGCTCATTTTTTAAAATTAACTCAATTAATATACACTAAACACTATTATTACTAATTATCATTATATGATTAATAAAAACTTATATAAAAAAATTATAACAATACTACATATATAATTAACATGAAATGGCATAGACTATTAAGTCAATTAATATTAATATATAGAATTTATAAAAATAATAAAATTATATATACAATTAATTTTTTTTGAACATAATATTACATATTAAAAGAATATTGCATTCCTAAATGATTCCATTGAAAGTAAAACATGATCAATAAAAAATTCCGTTAATTAACATTCACTTTATAAGTATTAGATGAAAAATCATTTTCTAATAACCCATCAACTCTTTAATCACAATTAATTTACATTAATTTGATAAACTATGAGATAAAAAGTCATTTTTCAATAACTGGTAAATATTAAAAGTATGGAGAGTCTATTTAAATATATGATTGGTTAGTTTCGAACGTTTTTGACCATTCAACTACGCGTTGCACCTGATAATATCCCAGTTGTTTATGATTAAGGATGTCCTCATATGTCAAAGTCATGTTGTCACATAACGTAACTCCATCACATTATCCCCTCCATAAAAGCCACAACACTTCAATTTTCTAAACAAAACAAGCATAGAAATTTCTTCCATCTCTAGCGGCACAAGCTTTTCTTAAAGCCATGGTTGTGAAACAACTCGACGACTTGCCGGAAGATTGTCTATCCCACGTTATCGGGTTCACGTCTCCTCGTGATGCATGCCGATTCATGCTTGCATCGACTACATTTTGTAATTCCGTCGAATCAGATCTCTTGTGGGATAAATTCTTACCTCATGATTATCTCGATATTATTTCAAAGTTGGTTTCTCCGGTGAAGTTTTCTTCGAAAAGAGATTTGTTTTTCCAGCTTTCTACTCCTCTTCTCATTGATGGGGGCAACAAGGTACAAATCACGTGGTCACAATGTCTATTCATTATTTTGTTTGAAATGTCACCATATAGTTAATAATATCAATATTTAATGCAATTAATGCAGACATTTGCAATTGATAAATTTACAAATAAGAAATGCTACATGTTGAGTGCAAGGGAATTGTCAATTGCTTGGGCAAACTACCCTCTTTACTGGTGCTGGAAACGCCTTCTTCAATCGAGGTTTCTATTTATTGATTTCATTAAGTTGACAAACATTTTAATGTTTTATTTTTGATTGATTTTTTTGGACTAACAAAAATAGATGACGAGTGCTTGATCGAATTGATCAAATTCCAAATTTTGATATTCTATCTTCTCGCGTTTTCCGACAGTTGACTTTTTTGGATTAACGAAATAGTTTTATATTGTCAACTATAAATTTAAGACAACTTCATTTTCGTTGCAACAGATTTTTGGAAGGAGTGGAGCTTATAATGGTTTGTTGGCTTGAGATACAGGGTACAATTAATACTCGGACGCTATCACCGGATACAATTTATGGAGCATACCTTATAGTTAATCTTGCGGGTCGGGCTTTCGGATTAGATTCCTTACCATCAGAAGTTTCAATTGAAGTTGGCAATTACAGATCGAGAAGAAATATTTATCTAAGACATAACAAGCGGAACAAACAGGAATGTGAACACATTATTAATATACGACACAAAATTGATAGATCAAGATTACGGTCAAGATCGAAAGTTTGTGAAGTAGAAGAATGTTTTCTTCATGAACGAAAAGATGGATGGTTAGAAGTTGAATTAGGTGAATTTTATTGTGATGGCAAAGACAGGGAGGTGAAAATGAGTTTAAAAGAGGTCAAAGGTGAGCACCTCAAAGGGGGCCTTATTGTTGAAGGCATTGAGCTTAGACCTAAATTCTAGTTCAAGAAACATTTAAATTCAGATTGATTTTTTCCCCCTTTTCTATTTATTTCTATTTGAAATGGAGTTCATTGCGAGCAGGTGAAATCATCGATTATGATTAATAAACCAATTTAGTAGCGAGTAAATAAAATATCGAGTATCAGTAACTAAAAATAACAAGATTTTGTTCACAATTTGTAAATAATTTACTCATTATTTTTAAATCTACATATATATAGTATTTAAAAGGCATGTTTGATATAGCTTACTAATAAAATGTTGTCTTACTGTTTACATAATACCTTATTCTTAATATTCTTTAGAAATATACAGTTGCTTACAAAGTTTAGTTGGGTCTTGAAACAGTTGTTTAAGACTTCTCTTTGAAAGAGAGAAAAACAAAAAAGTGGAAATCTTGTCATAGTCATTGAAGTTAAAATAGTAAGGATTTGATTTATTTGATCAAGTGAATTTGACAATATTTGATAGTATTAAGAGAGAACGTACATTTAGAATTTTGTCTAAAGTACGAAAACGTTTATAGTGCATGTTTCGTCCGACCTTAGAGTGGTATGAACATGAAACGAGCAATGATACTAGGTAAGATTTCACTTGTACGTGTCATGTCTGTTTTAAGTGTCTTATTATTATACGTTTATTAATTGAACATGCCTAAATAGTTAGACTCATTTGAAGATGGTAAGTTACCAATCGCTTGCCAAATTCTCTAATTAATGTGTGGTCGATCGGACATATTTGCCCTGGGAGGCCTCAAATAAGAAATATTGATGGCTTCATCGGCTCTCGAATGATTTTGTCTTGTTGTGTGAATGCGTAATTTTTTTCCTTTTCTTTTACTATTAATTTTTATTAAAATTATTTCTTTTACTAACATTACCTTTCTTAAAAAAGATATATGATATTTTGAAAGTCATGTATAATTTTTAAAGTTAATATATACAGATTCGGTCTATATAACTTTCATTTCTATATTACTAATACAAAACACAAAACAGCATTTAATCTTCCAAAATTCAATCATTGAAGCTAACCCACTCTCTTATCCCCTCGAAAAGGTCAAAAAAATGCAAGACGACTTTCAAATTCATGTTAAAGATAAATTCAATATTGTTTCCTAAATTCATGAGAAGATTCGAAGGTACGATATTTTGTTGATTCAACCTTCAAAAATAAGATTCTAAGTCCCCTACTTCTTTATTATAAATTTATAAATTTAGTCCTCACATGATTGAAACCGTCAATATAGATGTCAAAATTGCACGTATCTGTCACATGTAATGAAGTTGGAGGGAAAAAATGTCAAATTACTTACTTCTTCTCCAATTCAACTATAGCCACCACAATTTTTGTTAGGATGATTATATATATATTTTCACCATATATTAATTACATTAAAGTTATTAACCATTATTCATTATCACATTTATATTCTTAACTTTTTTCTTTGTCGTATTCTTATTTTCAACATTTTATTAACCAGAAAATATTGTCCTTGATCATGGTTTTCATCATAAGTATTATTAGTATGATTTAAAATAAGGGTCAAATATTCAATCGCGTTTTTGCATTTTCTTTTTCTCTTTTTTTCAATTTTTTTTTTGCTAATTTAAAAATATAATGGAAAAATGAATATCTCCATCTTAAAGAAAAATTTGGAGAGAAACCACAATCATGAACAATTTATGTTACTTTGAGAGAAGAATGCGATGAAAATACTTTGAGACATAAATGTGATAATGTGTAAAAGATTTTAACTTTTCATACAATTAAAATATTGTTTAGTTATTAAAAATTGTGATGTAAACTAATTTAGCATTTTTGTTATTTACTCAGTTTTCTTGTTTACTAAAATGATCATAGTTAAAATGACTTAAATAACCAACACAATGTTTACTTGTATCTGTTTTTAGTGTCATCTTTAGAGTGAATTGTCCGAATGGTTACTGAACTTTGCAAAAAAAAATTTAATTGGTCACTAAATTTTAAAAATCACCTAAATGGTTATTGAACTTTGCAAAAGGTTTCCCACGGGTCACTGAATTCAGTGACTCCTGGGAAACTTTTTGCAAAGTTCAGTGATTTCGTGAAATTTTTTTACAAAGTTCAGTGACCATTTATACGACTTCTAAAGTTCAGTGACCCCGTAGAAATTTTTTGCAAAGTTGAGTGACCATTTAGATGATTTTTAAAGTTCAGTGATCCCTTGAAAACTTTTTACAAAGTTTACTGACCATTTGGACAATTCACTCGTCATCTTTAAGATTTTGAGTGTCTTGTGCAAAATTTAAATTATTGCTCCTCTTAATAAGTTCATGTTTGTCTTCCTTCTTTTTTCAAAACACCTCTCTCTCTCTCTCTCTCTCTCTCTCTCTAACTCATTTTCAACACTCATTAACAAAGTAAAATATCTTACACGTAAATCCTAAATTTTTTTTCATATTTTTCAAAATTATGCCCTCATTTTAATGAAAAATCATCATTATCCTAACCTATAACAATCTTCAATATTTTTCTCCAGTTTCAAAGTGATATGCTATAAATTATAGTCAGAAAAATGTGCAAATTGAAAATCGTAATTTATATTGAAATTCGATAATAATCCACAAAATTATCAAATTATCTTTCTTAGTTCCTTTTTTGATATTATCTCTATCCGGATGAAATGAGACGAATTATAGTAAGTATCTGTAATTTAAAATGACAATCTCACTTATTCTTCTTTCTCGAAATATTTTTGCGAGGTAGAGTTTGTGAAAGATTGACAATAATTATGGAAGGATTAGGAAGAATGTGATAATATCTTTTGGAATAATGCCATTTGTATATCATGATTTACAAAATGATAATGTGAATTATATTATATTAATTCAAAGCTTTTCATTTTTTATTTAACCACACAATTTCTATCAAAATACTATTTCAAAATGTATTTTGGACAAAAAAAATATATGGGGCATAAATATGCTCTGAGAAAGGTTGACAATTTAGAATCTCACATTTAAAGGTTGAAGACACAAACCAAGTCATGATAAAGTTTGGAAAAATGTGGCCTTAACCTTCCAATATGTTAGTATCGGTTTCGCCCATTAATACATATATTAAAACCTCTTCAAGAGACTTGTTAATAGTGAAATTAGATTCTAAGAGTCTTTTTATTTTAATTTTTAATAGTAAAGAGTGAACTCGGCTCTCCATCAATCAATATGTTGTGAAGATTAATAAAATTGTAAGTTTCAATGTTCAACCATTTAAATTATTCATATTATATTGAATATATTATATATTGTTATCTAAAAATATATATTAATTAAAAATAAAGAAAAAATAAATAAATGTTGAGAAACATAAAATAAAAAGTTTATTGAAGTGTAATACCCTTTGAATTTAAAAAATATGGACATTACTACATGTACATCAAACTTTACGTAATTAGTTGCATAATGTCACATGTCATTACATTATTTGTCGGTTTAAAATACAGTCAATTTTTTTATTGAATGTTTCCCTCGATATTATTTTATGTAATATCTTATATACCATTTTTATATACAAATAGCATAATCCAAAAAATATACTCTACTATGATTAAAATACTCTTGCAAGATATAGATTTGAAAAAGTTTAACGGCTTGAATTTTTTCTGCTGGATCGGGCCACTTTTTTTGGGTCTGACCCATATATGGCCCGTTAAACTAGTCGCTAATATTATTAGGGCACAGAAACCCTAATTTCAATTCCAATCCATTATTTAAACCTCACGCCCCTGAACACCCTGGCCACCTCAATACTCACCGCCTCGCCTTCCCTTCTCACCCCGGTGGTTGGATCTAGCTGGTCGTTCCGATTTCTACAGAATGTGATCTCTCATTCAATGTGAGTCCTATATGTGATGCGTTTCCATGATTTGATTTAATAATTTATTTTACTAAATTTTATCGACATACAAACGAGATTATACAAGGTGTTAGCTGTGATGATAAGCTTTAATCCCAGCTCATTATGAGACCTTCTTTGTGTAAGGTCTGGGAAAATACTCCATCTCACGTCTTTCTGAGCTTCACACCTTTACTCGCTGTTTTTCCCAATTCATTTTAAACCATTGAATTTGAAATTTTCCATTTATTAGAAGCCATAGATGATTTTTACATTTGATTTTCAAATTTCTCTGTTTATGCTGTTCCCTGTGATGTTTTTACACTGACCATGCTAATTCTGATTATTTTATGATTGAAATCAGAAATTTAGAAATTTCTGAGGGAACATTATTAATTTTTACATTTTTATGCTTTTTTGGTAACTTGAGTTAATCTCTCTTTTTATCTTGTTTTTAAACCTTTGTTTTGAGATTACTGTTTCATTATTATTAAAGTACAAATCTTGTATGTTTTTTATCAATTAGAGCATGTTTAGCTACGCTTTTATTGATAAGCTACTTATTCTACGATAAATAATATATATTTTAAAAAATATATTACCTTTTTTACTTTTTTTCCCTGATGGTAAGCGTGCTCTTAATTAACACTGTGAAAAGAAATTTTTTTTTTCTTTTTCATG
This sequence comes from Olea europaea var. sylvestris, assembly GCF_002742605.1. Classification (NCBI taxonomy): domain Eukaryota; kingdom Viridiplantae; phylum Streptophyta; class Magnoliopsida; order Lamiales; family Oleaceae; genus Olea; species Olea europaea. The sequence goes on along the minus strand of NW_019263611.1, from coordinate 187,326 downwards.
AAGAGCAATAATTGGTATTGTTTTGATTTTGTACTGAAAAGGATATATTTTAACAGAATTGTTAAAGTTGTATGACTTTAGCCTAATATGAATATCTCTTAACTATCTTGTCAGAATCCAATTCCTTCACTTACTATGATTATCTGTTCACCTTTTGATGATCGAGATGTGGAGGCTGGGGAAGTTGGGTAGCTGAACAAGGGGCCTTGGCAGGGAAAGCAGTGGGCAGTGGTGAAATGCTGCGGTGGAGGTTGGGGGAGCTTGGCCGGGCCAGGGAGTTTATTTGTTCACTTGACAGTGGCTACAAGCTGTTTCGTGGGGAAGGAAGGTGGTTGGTTTCTGGAATCTTCCCAGTCTTAAAGGCACTGTGATTTTCTGCTTGGCGCTTGCCTTCCAACTTTGGAGTATAAGACAATCCCATCCAACCAAATGTGCATGTTGGGATGGGATAGTCTCGTAGGTCCAAACCTTGGAATGCAAGTGGAAATCCATAGAGAGCCTGTAAGACTGGGATGGATTTTTACCTGCATCGACCTTCAAATTGTTTCCCTTAAGTGCAGTCGTTGGTTTTCAGGTGCATATATTGCCTTTCCGTGATTCAATTGTTTTCCGCTTGCCTTCCAACTCTAGCATATGAGACAATCCCATCCAACCAATGTGGTGTTGGGATTGGATGGTCTCGTAAGTCTGGACTTGAAATGCAAGCGGAATCTGTTGGGGGACTGCAAGACTAGAAGGATTTCTTGTATGACCACGTATTTCTTGCATGACATTTTTGTTTTTTGGAAAGGATTCTTGTATGACGACGTAACTAGAAAAGGTGTGATATTTTCCTGCATTATGTTCATATCTGTTGCCTCAATTGTTATTTTCAAGGAATATATCTTTCTCGCTTGCTCGTCTGAAAATGACTATGCTGAACCCTAAGAACGAATATGTGATGGGGATGATTTGGGGTTAATTGTTTCATTCGTCACTGAACTATAATTTGCATTACTATCTGATAACTATAAGTTCGTCATTTCCTCTCATCTTAGTTCATAGAAAAATGCACTAATTGGATAAATAGCCCCTTGAGGGAGAATTAAATCAAACACTCTCTTGCAACTTGTGTAATCTGTTACCGAATTTTCTGCATTGTTATTTTATCCGTCATTTCAGCTATCATGTAATCAAATCCATTAGGAGTGGTGCACGAGACAATCTTTTGCTGCAAAGTCATCTCGAGCTGTTTTAGCTTCCTGGAGTCAAATATCAAGTTTTTCAGAATCTGTGACAGTTGGAACGTGACGATCATGCTTCTTTCATACCTCTTGTAAATGTACGAGTTGTTACTCATCCTTGACACAAGAACTTATGACAAATTAAGTTCATTTGGTACAGATTAAAATTTGATTTTAATTTAAGTCAAAATCAAACAATCAATATTAATCACATTTTTTAGGAGTCGCACAAATTTCCAATCCTATATTTCAAAAATTTTTATTACAATCTATTAAAAATTCAATTTTAATCTTTATCAAACACTGAAGTCTGGGCTGAATATGGTACGGTGAGAATATCAGATTTCTCCAAGTTTTTGGGCTCTAGTTCGTTTGGTAATTTTTCTCCTCATTTGTCCTTTTAACATGTTTATTCCTCCATAGTTGCCTGTCGAGGGACTTATACAAGCCGAGAACTTTACACATGTATGTATGATGTAATCCTTTCATCCAAGAGTAATCCTCCTCTGTTATAGGCCATGTAGAGAGATTCTCAAAAGTTCAAGAATTTGATTGATACTGGTATTAGCTCAAAGGCTCCACTTTATGTTAAATCTAATTTGTGTATGATTCAAATTTTTAATAGAAATATTCAACAATATCCAACAAACGAATATAGCTTTCAGGTTATGTATACATGTAAATATTTTGTTCAAGAATTCTTCCAGGTTTATTATTATATCGATGCCTGTAAGCTCTATGTCAAAACCCATGAAACAAAACTACGTACATTCAGAAAAATGTCAATTTCTGATGGAAATTCTTCCATCAGGAGCCATTGTGAGATATCAGATGAGGAAACTGTGGGCTTCAGTATCGATCTTGTGGCTGCCTCTAAAAGAAATCTTGGAATTTTAAAACTTGCCATTGGCTGCGGCAAAACCCCACCATTCTTGAAGCCATTAGAAAGTATTTTCTCACTTTTTATTTAGTCCTTACCGGTTACATTGCCATGTTTGTGTTTTCGTAGTAAATACGGTTTGTTTGAGCTTTAAACAGATTTAAATTGGTTGTTTGAGTATGTATACGATCTTGTTAGAAGTAGTTCAAACATCACGCCTGTTATTATTTTGATGTGTTTTTACAGTTCACAAATACTAGATTTACTTTCAATATAGTTGCCAAAATCACTGCTAAAATCTGAAAACAATAGAATAATACTCGAAAATTGGATTTTGCACTGGATTTATGTTTATTGTGTTTATGTAAATATTAATTGCTAAATTTTTAGGTATGATCAGATATGGATGCCATTAGGCATTATTTGGCTGTTAATCACTATACTCTAATATTATATACAACTATCACTTATTTGAAAATTAATTTTTTTTCCCCCGGAGCACCACAACAATAAAATTCGGTCTTACTGTGATATAAAATAATTAACCATTTTATTTCCTCCATTAGTATAATCTACAGACGGCAGAGGTGTGGATTGCATTGTCGATGAAACATTAATTTCTCCTATTTTTTTGGCCTAATGTCTGGTCTTTTTCTTCTTGCTTCCGTCAAAACCTTAATTTCCTTAACAGAAATAACAGCCTATACAAATTTCATCCTATGTTTTAATTCCTCAATTATTGTCGTTTTAACATTCTCCAAGCCAACAGTTTATGTTCTTGCTTTCCATAATTTGCAAGGAGGGGGTCAAGTAACTCTATAGGCCCTTCTCCATTTCAGAAAGTGATTGAATTGGAGAGCTTTGTTTTGTGATTATAAAATGGCAAATAAGAAAAAAATTGCCACACTAAGTATATCTTCCATATTATTGGTTGCCATGGTGGTTGCTCTTACCATCGGTACCCGGGAAGACGATAAAACCGACGGTTCTGATCGGCAAGATTTGTCTTCGTCTTCAAAGGCCATCCAAACTATTTGCCAATCGACAGACTATCAAGAAACTTGTGTTGATACCCTCAAATCTTCGGATAAGGACACTGACGACCCCAAAGAACTCATCGAGCTTGCTTTTGAAGCGGCAGTCAAGTATATCGAAGAAGCTGCTAAGAACTCGACTGTCTTGCAAAAGCTTCAAAGCAATCCCCGAGCAAAATCAGCTCTCATAGCTGCCGCGAGCTAGCAAATCGCGCAGTTAATGATCTCCAGAGATCGTATAGCAAGTTTAAGGAATTTGATGTAACTAGTTTTAATGGCATGCTGTCTGATTTGAAGATTTGGCTTAGTGGAGCCATCACGTATCAGGAAACATGCCTTGATGGATTTGAAGATGTCCCTGGAGATGCAGAGGAGAAAATGAGGGAGGCTTTGAAAAAAGCCATGGAATTAACAAGCAATGGCTTGGCAATGGTTACTGAAATCTCGTCCGTGCTCGAGACTTTAGGTGGTCAAGGATTTAACAGTCGTCGTCTCCTTTCCGAAGACATTCCTATCATGGGACATCGCGGTGAAATTCCTGACTGGATTGACATTGAAAGGCGTGAACTTCTTAGTTCCAAGTCTAAGAAAATCAAGCCTGATCTTGTTGTAGCGAAGGATGGATCAGGGAAGTACCAGACGATTAATGAAGCCTTGAAAGACATCCCGAAAAATGGCAGCAAGACTTTTGTGCTCTACGTCAAAGAGGGTGTTTATGAAGAGAAGGTTCAGTCCAGCAGCAGTATGACTCATTTGCTCTTGATTGGCGATGGCCCGACGAAGACGAAGATAACTGGACATTTGAACTTCATAGATGGAACTAACACCTACCAAACAGCAACAGTCGGTATGTCATTTATTCCGCTACTGGAATGTTTGTTATGTTCGACTAGATAGTATTGTGTACCCAACATGCCTGTCATGTCCAGAATCCTTTTTTCACTTGATATTACGTTTTTAACAACAAAAACTTGCTTCTATCAGCACGCGTTCATGTGGGATTTGCAATACTAACGATGAATACATTTTCTGCAGCCGTACAAGCTGACAATTTCATGGCCAAAGATATCGGATTTGAAAACTCAGCTGGTGCCGAAAAGCATCAGGCTGTGGCATTGCGTGTCAGCGCAGACAAGGCAATCTTCTACAATTGTCAGATGGATGGCTACCAAGACACCCTTTATGCACACACGTACCGCCAATTCTATAGGGATTGTGTGATCTCCGGTACCGTTGATTTCATTTTTGGCGATAGCGCTGCTGTTTTCCAGAGCTGCACATTGGTGGTTCGAAAGCCTATGGACAATCAGCAAAACATTGTGACAGCACAAGGCAGGAAGGACATGCGCCAGCCAACTGGACTCGTCCTCCAAAACTGCACCTTCACTGCTGATCCCACGTACCATCCAGTCCGCAACACGCTCAAATCATACCTTGGCCGACCCTGGAAAGAATACTCTCGAACCATCATCATGGAGTCGTATCTTGATGATCTGATCCAACCACAAGGGTGGTTGCCATGGAATGAAACTTTTGCTCTTGAAACACTATTTTATGCTGAATTCAACAACAGAGGACCTGGCGCACCTAAGGCACAGAGGATTAAATGGTCTGGGGTTAAGGAACTTCCATCCAACCGCGTTGTACGCTTTACAGCAGCCGAGTTCATTGGTGGTGATGTATGGATACCATCCACAGGGGTGCCTTATTCTTCAAGCTTCATATTCCCAGTTCCAAAAGAAGATCCAAATGTGAAATACTCTCCCGTTGTACCAGAAGAAAACAAAGATTTGGGGAAAACCGACAAAAAAGAATCGTACATGCCTTCAGACATGAAAGACAAAGACAAGGATTCAGACAAAAAGAAAGACGAAGACAAAGATGACGACAAAAAGAAGCACGGGGATGATGATAAAGATTCTGATAATAAGAATGACGAGGACAAAGACTCAGACAAAAAGGAAGAAAAATCTTCAGAGGACTCCAACTCTGATTCTGGATATGATTTGGTAATTGTTGAGGCTACTGCACCCTCTCCCGATGGTGGCTCAGCCTCGTATGGGGCGGTGCCTAGTTCAGTCGCCCAGAGTACATATGCAGCTGCGCCTGCTTTTAGCCCAAACTCGCCGCCAAAGCAATCAATGCTTAAAATGTTTTTCGGGTGGAATTAAGGATTCTTTTATATAACCAAACATCATTTGATTTACCTCGTCAGATCCTGGCAATGCAAGTCCCCCTCAGCTGCTGCATTCTTCATATCAACTCAACCATTTCTTGATAATACCATGTATTTATGTAAAATTTTGCAGACCTTTTATTTTTCCCGACCGATTTTGTAAACATCATTAGGTGCAAATATGTTCCAGATATCGTTACTTTGAATGTAGATTCTCATTTATATTTCTGTGGTTAAATCACCTGCCTTCTACACTCCAAAATGCAAGTTAAAAATCAATGAAAAGAGATTGATACGATTAAAGTGTCAACTTACTTGAGAATTTTATTCGAAAAACAAAGGATTGAAGCCCTTTCCATTTTTTGTGCATTTCAATGTTCTAATTTTCTCACTTATTTTTGGCCACAATCACTTCACTTCTCCACTTGTAAGAGACGTTTAACGAGTTTGAGGCAATGATGGATCCAAAATCTTGAGTGAGCACGGGCGATCGTTAATCATTGATCGTGTTGATCGCCGACTGTAATAAAAACTAAATATATCTATTACTTAGCTAAATTTGAACATATATAATTCTGTTATATTTAATGTTAACATTCACCAAATATCATAGTGGCCAAGTTTTTCATAATTCAAAAGGGGAGCACATGTTGAATATTTTTTAATTGCATTATAACTTCGAAAACTGAACATACACCAATCTATTACTTTTAATGCTAAAGGTCATCAAATGCTATGGTCAAGCTTTCCATAATCAAAATGAGAGCACATAGGTTCGAATCCTCTCAATTGCATTGGTTTTGGTTAAAAAATGTTGAACTAAAGTAATTGCACAAAAATTTCTTTTATTGAGATTTGATCCCAAGACTTTCGGTTTAGAAATGGAAGTTCTATCCAACTAAACCACAAAAGTTGTTTGAAAATAAAAGAAATAATCAGTATATATTATCTAAACAATTTATCCATAGTCACTAAAAATAAAAACAAAAAAATTATTTCCGGTGGATCTAACACACACGGTGATCGGTGCTCGCATGGTGTTGGATCCTCCAATGGTTGAAGGTGAACTCGTTGGAATTATTGATTGAATCTAAATTATAAAACCCTACGATGTGGTGGATGAGTTTAGCATGAAATTATATGACAATTAATATCACGCATCAAATCTATGTTAACATCTATCTCATAAAGTTTGTAATAGGCAAATGGATTGTTTGACCATTGAAAATAATTGTTCTAAATATATTTCAAAATTGCAATTCTCTGTTTGGTTCAACTTAACAATTAAATTAAAATTTATGTTAAAGACAATATTTAATTTTAACGACATATTTTTTTAGGACTCACAACTTTTCAATCACAAATTCTGTCAACTTTTATCAAACTTTGATTTTTATTTAAACTGAACATGTCAATATCTTTTTCACTATTTTTAGAAGTATTTTTTTAGTGGGAAAATTCCAATAGGGATCTCAACCTTTCTTAAGAGGCGCTTATTCAAATATCAGTATTTGTTGCACTCATATCCTAATTTTTTAAAATGTGTTATCCATATGTTGAAAAATGTCTATAAAACAAAAGGATTGAAAATCAAAAAAAGATTCCAAAAAGAATTCATCTGATATATATTAGGACAAAAAGAGTGAAAATCCAAAATGATTTCATTTATTTATAAAACAAACCAAACAGTAACTTCTACCGTTATTTCCAAATCTGAAATTAGGGTGCGTTTGATTGCAAGCATGAAATTTGTATAGAAAGAAAATAAATTTTACACAATTTAATTGCCTAGAACTTATTTGCATGAAAATTGTCAATTAAATATGTTTGATTGATTTAATTTTCAACATAAAAATATTATACTTATTCATTTTTTTATTGATAGATAGATGAAAAAGAGAAAATAAATAAGAGTAGGGTTGGGAATAGCCCAACCCGACCAACCCAAAACGAAATCGATTGGTTTGGGTCGATTTTTTTAAGTCCAATTGGGTTGGGTTGGAAAATTGAATTTGGGTTGGGTTGAATCTCGGGTTATGAATTAAAACCCAATTAAAACCCGCCCAACCCAATCCGATGAATTAAAAATTAATATCTAAAATAGAAAATTAATTTAACTAGACAAAATAGTAAAAATAAGAGAGTAACATATAATTTATGAACGTCTATTTTCTTCACATAGACCAATTCAAATGAACACTGTACAAATACAATACTATTTGACAATAAAGTAAAAATTAAAGATATGATGATGAATATATATTTTTAGAAAGAATTCCTTATATATGTGTTTAAAAAATGGAAGTTTTGAAGTAATTTTCAACTCTAAAAAAATTATCCAAATTTAATAAATAAATCAGTTCCAACTTTAAGTGGGTTAAAGCCCAAACCGACCAATTTTCGATCAAACCGACCATGTTGGGTTGGATTTGAATTGGAGAAAAAATCAACCCAATCCAATTCATGTCCACCCCTAGATGATAGAGAGAAAGAGAGAGTGAATTCCACGGAAAATAAAATCATACGCTCCCTAAATAAAATATATTTATTTAATTTTGAAGAAAATATGATCATGTGACTAAAAGTATGAAATATTGTCCATGGAAAAAAAATCAATTAAATAGTACAAAAGTAAGAATCTGGGAAGAAAAAACACATTTTTCATAAAAAATATTGACAATCAAACACATCCATAATTTCTCAATATTGATGAAACTTAGTCCCTTGCTTCAACTCGTTCCCAACATCACGTGAGTGTCTCACGATCATTTAACATTCAAATAAAAGTTTTACTCATAGGTAGAAGTGGCGAATTAGGGAGGTTGACTTGGGCTAAAAAAATTCATGTGTTTTTTTCTTAAACATATTAGCTGAGTTTAAATAAAAAAATAAAATTAGTTCAATCTTAGAGCCATCCTATTAGCTTAACAAAGAAAATGACTGTCATAGTTTTAAAAGATTGAGATTATGACTGTAACAAATGGTAGATTGAGGACATATTTGTCACACTAACAAAAGATTGGAACCCCAAGTGAGATTTCTCTTTTCAAGGAGTAGGTATAAGGGTACAAATGTCATTTTAATTATTATAAACCCTAAACTGAGCTAGTCTCTCTTTATAAAGCAACAATTTTCAATATTTATGGTTCATACTTCCATCGTCGGCCTCTTACGTACGCCTTTCTTTTCTTTTCTTTTCTTTTCTTTTCATTTTTATTTTTTTCCATATTTGGGTTCCTTAATTTTAGCTCAAATATTTTTTCTTAGCCGGTTTTTATTCAGATTAAGGTGTTTTGTGAATCATAAAATTGCACATAGATCTTCTTGGGAATGTTTATTTGCAGTAATTCCTCAGATTTTTACCTGTGCAGATAGCAAATTACAGTGTGTAGGAATCCTTTCTGCTTGAGCCTTCTCTATACATAATTCTATGGAGTTGTGCTCCAATGATATAGGATTATATTCGACTTTTGAATTCTTAAAAAGTCAAAGTTAGATTTAATTTTAACAATTACTTACTTTTGTTTCTACCTTATAAGTGAAATATATAATTAGATCTATAAATAAATTTTTAAGCTCAGCCAAATTTTCAGTATTATGAGTACATAATCAATGATGTTTGGTGTACACCAAAAATTGTCAATTAAGAAAAAGAAAAATTCCTGCCCATCAAAACAAATGTCAAACTCGATGTATAGAAAAGAATGTTCGTATGATAAAATGCATTTCAAATTAGGAGCTTGTTACATCTACTCAGAACTTTTTATAACTCAAAACTTTTCTATATAAAAAGTTTTACTTACACTGATAATAGAAGTGGTAGAAGTGGGGACTACACATACGGCATTTTTAAATTCAGTGGGGTCTGCAAATTTTGTCAAGTTTGTGAAT